>NC_028640.1:15452254-15452645 GCF_001406875.1 Solanum pennellii
AAACCCCCCCCCCCCCCATTTCATTCATAAACTTCATCCATACATTAAAAGTTTGTGTGTGAAGACATGTGAGCACCCTTTAACATAATTACCATGTTCCTAACTATTATTTAAACACGCTCATACCTTCATTCATCATAATTCACACACTAGCATACTTCACATCTTCACATACTTAATTTAGACATAATTGCTTCAAGATATACAATTCCAACTTCCTAAAACATATCAACATGAACATCATCATCACTACTGTACTTCAAATAATATGCCTTCAAGTCTATATTCCAAAAAAGAAAAAACACACACACACATATATATATATATATATATATATAAATATATATATATATATACATATAAAATATATATATACATATATATATATATA
>NC_028640.1:15452754-15517184 GCF_001406875.1 Solanum pennellii
TATATATATATATATATACATATATATATATATACACATATATATATATATACATATATATATATACATACATATATATATATATAGACATATATATATATATATATACATATATATATATATGTATATATATATACATATTCATATATTTCAAGTAAACACCGACGCCAAAGGAGGACCATACCACTCAAGATCATCTCAATGGAATCTTAAACAACATAGAACACTTACCCTTTATCAAAGCATTTACAACTTTTTCTCAATATATCCAACTATTAATAATATTATATCATCTAAGGAAGTTTCTAGTTCTGAATACAACATAAGAAACTGAACTCCAACATTATCTAGACAAATGTAATAAACCCACATCATAATTCAATAGTTGATCATCTGTATAAGCATGGGTTCATTAGGGTTTTTACATTATAATCATCAACTAAAACTACAAACAACATATTTAAATCATTAAAACATTTTCATGCAAAGCCCATGCTTAGAATCAAAGATAGAAGAAGTTAGAGTATGAAACATTGTTTCGAGATTTTTGAAGCTTGAAGCTTCTTGAAACTGGAGATTTTTGAAGAAAGGGTTTTTGAGAAATTTTTTTTGAATTGAGGTTTGAATTTGATGGGTGAAATGGTGTTTAAATAGACATAAAACAATCTAAAAATAGTAACCCAAAGTACCAAAATTAGAGCACACTAATTGGACCCTTTTCCAAGTTAAATTTGACGTAATAATGTGGAACCAAATTTGTGAAGTTGTTGCGCGTTTTAAAGGTAGATCCTGATTTTTCCTCTCAACAATTTTGAGGCATTGAACCTCGTGCCACTTGCGTGAGGCATAGTAAGATTCAGTGACAGATGCGCGACGCGGGGCGGATTCCATATTTAGGTTCTGCACGTTGACTTTGGCAGCTTCCTTGTCAAACGTTTGGGCCCTTCTTGGGGACCCTGAGGGTTGGGGAGTCGTACTCAAAATTTATTAGGGTAATTCACACTTTTTTAGACTCTAAACAACACATAAAATTGTTCACAAAAAACAAGGACACCCTACCGCACACACAAGGCTAGTTTCTGAATGTCTTGGTCGTTCATTGATGTTTAAATTACAAACATACCAAACCGAATTCAATCATTAAAATTAACTATTTTAACTCATTAATAACTCATGAAATACTTTGGAAGCTTTAGTTAAATCTATTTAATTATGAGGGTCGTTACAGTGCATAGTCGAACCATAGATAATATCGTTGGTCGCGATAAGCATCAAGAGCATACAACCTGTTATGGCTTTGACAACCCATTTTACCATATAAATTACCCTACTGAGTCAGGCAACCTGTTGGTGCTTATTAAGTTGTGGACTAAGCTCTACCATTTTTACCTTGTTGACCCTGTTTAGAAGGACTATCTTTTAACCTGTGACCAGACAGAAAATATCCAAAACAACCTTCCTTTCCTGTAACACACTAACCCTTATGGTTCATAGCACAGTTATTAAAAATCGCGTAGTTTCTTATGACTTAAAAACTACCTTGAGTTCTTTGGATTGATGTCCTACCTTTATGATAATTTCAAAACATAGAGGATGGAACACTAGCCAATGTAAATTATGGAGTTGAAGAATTCTTCTATAACTGCAAGTACTTTCCACCACACGAATCTATTGAGAATATTTATAGTAACATGTCCAATAATTCTTTGTCACGACCCGAATCTAGACCCCAGATGAGACCGGCATCGTTGACCTATCAGAGGTCACAGACAAGCGTACATATGTCATTGTTACTTCATCTAGGTTAATTTTAGCGGAAAATTTGAACTTTTTGTTTTCTTATTTCGTGCTAAAAATATTAAACTTAACATCATTGGCGTTCACAAATCAACCATATAATATAGAGATAATCAAATGAAAGAATCAGTTCATAATTTTATCAAATGTTTTTTTTGCTAAACCAACACAAATACAAAGTCTGAACAAAAGTTGAAAGAAACACTAGGCGAACATGCTCCACTAGCTATAGACTACATATAAGCTAGATAATAATGGTAGACATACTCGAAAGCATCAGGGGCTATCAGGTCCGGATGAATGCTCCACGTCCGGATAGCTGTAACGTCAACCCGTATGCTCTAGTGTCCACCTGTGCGTGCACCTAAAATTGTATAATTGTATGGGATTAGTACACACTTTTACTAACTATGGATATATTCAAGCACACACCAAGGACATGCATGAGTAAGAACAACTCTTTCATAACAACATGATTATGGAAAGTGAAGTTAGTGGACTTGCCAAAATGGGATTAGGAACGTTAGTGAGCTTTCCAAATTTGGATTAGGAAAATTATGCCATGAGAGTAACATGCATCATCAATCTTATCATATTTCCCACAACATATAACATCTTACACATTGCACATAACATCTTGCATATAGTACATAACATCTTTCATATCATTCATTCATATGCCATGATACCTTGGAATCATGGACTTGACATTGAGACTTCCCAAAATGAGGGCTCAATATAAGGGACCTCAACTAGGGAGCCATCATTAGCAAACACTGAGTGTACTTCATTAGTGCATCGTACTTCATTTCATTTCATTCATAGGCTAGTCTGAACACCAGATATACTTAGGATGTAGTTAAGACTTTCATTGGGTTTGTTGTGCAATGATCAAGAATTTGCTAGTGTCTTGTTCCCCGAGGGACTGATTATTTTTTCTGTTGAACCGACATGTCTATATCTTTTGTACATAGTTTAATTCTGAGGCATGATGGCAAAAATGATATCCTGATAAAATGGAAAATGATGCATGACTAGGCATAGTAATTAATAAATGTGTGGCTCTAAGCTTGACATAGAGGTACACCACTGCATGACCCTAAGTCTAAAATTCGAACTTGGTGTCTGATAATCTGGTAGAGTAATGAGATGTCAAGTGAGTGTGAGGAAGATTTGAATAGTCCACTATTTGTTCTGAGCTAGAACTTGCCTGGTTAGTCTTGCTAAAAGTAAGTTGTAATGGACAATTAGGAAAGAATCATAGGCCCTTGTTCATTGTAGTAAATTTTTAGCCTAAATAAAAGAAAACCAAATGAAATTAAACTTTCTTTGATCAAAATTATTTGAGTTTAAACTAGACCTTTCTTTTTCACCCCAACTGATCTTTTATGAGAATAATGTGTTGGCCCTAGTCCCTCCTTGGACATGTGAACCTCGACTTATGCCAAAAGAATAAGTTGAGGGTGGCTAATGCAGTAAATAACCCTTTTTATGGCCCTGATGCAACTTTGGGTATTGTGTACTTTGATTCATGGCAAAGACATGAGTTGAGGGTAGCTATTATGAGGAATGCTCAGGAAAGTGGGGTTGACTGAACAAAGAGAGAGAAAAAACAAAAGTAAAGTGACTCAAGAATTAGTTGAAAGAAATGTGAAAAAAAAGAAGAAATAAATGCAAGCTAGAAAAGAAGAGAGTCACCTACACAAATAAAGAAAGAAGGGAAAAGATCAAGGTGAAAGAATATGAGAAACTGGGCGAAATAAAATGATAAAAAGTGGTAGTGTTTAGCCGATATTTCAAGGAGGGAAAAAAATCACTAAAGTATACCTAAATATATCCTACCTGACCCTGAGCCTATGTTACGAGCTAAGAAAGTCTTATCGTCATCCTAAGAGTTGCATAGCGAACTTAAAGCAGTGAAAATAAGGGCAAGCTTATGGCAATATGTTTGAATAAGTTGTGAATCTGTTCTGACAGTGAGTGTTGAAAAGTAATCCTCATACTCAAACTTAAATCGTGGTGTGAAAAATGAGGATATTGTTTTGAAGTGAGGAAACTAGTTGCAATACAGGAAATATTAACACCTCGATGAGAAATTGAAGAGGATAGGTGTTAGTGCATGGTGAATATGTGTCATGGTCTGCTTCCACATAATTCAAGTCAAATAGTGATAGCATGCATAAACATGATGAGACTGATCGGGATTGATATCCAAATTATTGGAAAAGATGAAACATGAATACTATTGTACAAAGATTTTGTATTGAGTCATAGTGCGTTGCTTGAGGACAAAAATGAATTTAAGTTGAGGGTATTGATATACCGTGGTTTCACGATATTTTTAACACTTTTTCCTTAAGTTTAGTGTGTCCAAAAACCTTTTTGTACTAATTTTTATGTAAGTTTCTCTTTATTTGCAGGAAATCTGTCTAAAAGATGAATGCGGAGGTTTTTGAGCAAGAAATGCAGAAAAGTACCACCTACGGCGCTTGTGAGTGCTCCGTCGTGCCCGTGACGGCCCATAGGTGGCATCGTAGTGAAGCTGCTGAAGGAAGATAGGGAAGTCTGACCAAGTGTGGGGTTACGAAATGCGTGACGGACCGTCGTAGCCATGACGGTCTGTCCTGCTGCTTCGTCATGAAGATTAGAGAAGTAGTCCCTGTACCCAAATTACAAGAGTTCAAGTGTTATGGAACAAATACCCCCGACAGACCGTTGTGCCTGCGATGATCTGTCATACCTGCCGTCGATGGTAATGAAGAGAGAAGAAGAAGAAATTTCATAAGTATGACACGACGGAGTCCATGACGGCCCATCGTGACCACGACGATCCGTCGCGAGGTCCGTTGACCCAGCCGCGTTTTTACAGATTTCCAGCAAATAGAGTCCTTATTTAAATAGGTTTTTATTTTTTATAAATAGTTCGAAAAACCTCGTTTTTAGGGTTAGACTCTTGGTTATTTGAGCTTCTTTCGTGGATTAGAATTAGTGATTATTATTACACTTTTGGAGAATCTTTAGTCTTCAATTATTTGCAGTAATTAATTGTTGGTGATTTTTGTTGATTAATCAAGTGAACTTTTGGATTTTATTCTTTCTCATTGAAGTAAGTGCATGAATTCTTATATTACATATTTACATATTGTGATTATGACTATGGGTAACTAAACTCCATAACCTGGGTTGTGGGAACCATAGGCGAATAATGAGGTAAAACCTAACAAAAATAACAATTCTAGAATAGTGTCTTGCATGTATTGATAATTCTTTGGCTTAGAAGTCTTCTTAACGGATGGCCAAAGTTAGAACTCGCCTTCATGCTACTTGCCAGACCAAGGATGTAGATAATAGGAAAAGAATTGTCAACATAGATTTAGTGTATACTATCTAATAGGCTAGTATTGATTGGTACGAGGTAATAACTTAGTAAAATATCGAATACGATGCTTAATATGAGGTAATGGTAAGGGTTAGTATGGCAACACACGTAGCCGGACAAAGGTGCGGAGTGAAATTTTCTAGATGCCGGACCAATGATTTAGAAATACATAACGTATCACTTTGCATGCTAGATACTAGGAAAGAATTGTTATAGTTAGAATTATCAAGTTATGAACCTGAAGGGAACACGTAAACCCTAGTTACTTTGATTAATTTATTAAACTCCAACATTTGAAGTTGTTAGTTGTCTCCTTTAATTTAGCTAGTTATTTTAATTAATTTAGAAGTAAAAAACCCCCCTTTTTATTGTCTTTGCTTTCCAAGGAAATAATTGACTAAATATTAGTAATAATAGATTGAAGTTAGTCTGAACTATTTTCCTCGTTCGAACGAGCCCAACCTCATTAGTTGGGTCCTTTACTTGATTCGACTGCTTTACTTCGTATCTAAGAAGTAAGTTTGAGCGTATCAAACCCTAACCCTTAGTTGATGGTACCCTGAACGAAGATCAATCTTCGAGAAGAAACTAAACCCTTGGAGTCGGTCGAACAAGTCATCTATTCTGGTTAGTGGATACTTATTTTTTATAGTGACTTTGTTGAGCTGCCGATAATCGATAAACATTCTAAGGGTTCCATATTTGTTTTTCACAAACACCACTGGAGCGCCCCAAGGGGATATGCTCGGCTGAATGAAACCCTTATCAGTGAGATCTTTTAACTACAACTTCAACTCTTTAAGTTCAGCTGGAGCTATTCGAATAGGGTTCTAAGTCGATACCAAAGTCAATATCTCGAGGGGAAGGAACTCTAGGAAAATCATTAGGAAATACATCTTGGAACTCATTCACTACAGGCACTGAGTCTATGGAAAGAATGTCAAGATCTAAATCATTAACACTCACAAGATGACACAATAACCCTTGGACATCATTTTATTGGCTTAAAGGTTAGAAATCAAGGAATTAGGACGACTCGAGTTGTACCCCTCCCAGACTTACTCTTCTTCATTAGGGAAACAAAATCTCACAACCCTACTACAACAATCAATGCAATAATAACCACTATGAAGACAATCCATACCAAGAATAACTTCAAAATATTGCATTTGTAACTCAACCAAGATTGCACACATAGTTGTCCACATACTACTATTAGGTAATCCTTTTATACTCTATAACTCATTACATTTTCTTCTAAAGGTGTACTAACCACTATAGGATTATGCAGAACTTAAGGGAAAATCCTAAAATTGAGAGCAAACAAAGGAGTTACAATGGAAAGCGTAGACCCTGGACATGTAAAGCATAAACAGAAGTTGACAATACTTGCAGCATACCTTTGACCACATCCGCAGACTTCTTCTTCTCCTCCCTTCCTTTCAAGGCTTACAACCTGTTCCTCTTAGGAGGCTCGGCTGCTGCTGCATCCTACGAATTAGTCCTAGGCTGAGCATTACCTCAAGCCTGACCTTTTTTCTTTGGGCAGTCCTTAACCATGTTCCCTCTCTTACCGCAACCGAAGTAGGCATTAGTGCTCTATCTGCACTCTCCACTATAAGCACGACCATACTAAACACAGTCCTTTCTGGGACGTTGCATCTCACCTCCATTGCCCCTCCTGAGCTCGGGTCTGCCTCCTCTAGGTGTTGCACTCCTCTGAGAGTTAGAGTTACCTGAACTCTAATGCCCCTTTTTTGAATCTGGGCTACTCATGGAAACCAAAATTGTTTCTGTTGCCTCCAATTACATGGAACTGCTTGATCTTGAGCCTTCGGCCTCCTAGCATCACGGATGCCCCTCTTATTTCGGCTATCATCTACTTGCTGGACATGTACCATCAACCTAGAGACGTCCAAGTTATCATGAAGCATCGCAGACTGACACTCCTCTAAATCTCCGTTTATTCCTGAAAGGGACATTCTCATCTCATCCTTGCGGTTAGATACAAGGGAAGTAGCATTCCAGGACAATTTTACAAACTTCAGGGAATACTCCCTGACTGTCACGGATCCCTACTTAATGTTGATAAACTCCTCAACCTTGTCCTCCCTCATCTCCATAGGAAAGAATATCTTCAGAAATGCTTTCTTAAATAGCTCCCTAGTGATCGAAAAACCGCCAAAAACTTGGCTATCTTTCCACATCTTGCACCAAGTCTGTGCAACATCCTTGACTTCATAGGAATCCAACTCTGCTTTCAATGTATTTTTGTCCCCCATAGCCAAAAAGATCTTTTGCACCTCATCCATAAACTCCTGAGGATCCTCTGAAGTCTTAGACCCTATGAAAATAGGACGATTCATCCTTGTAAAATCTCTTAGCCTGTCAGCCATACTGCGAACCGGTGGATTCTCCCTCTGATCATTCTGTCGATTGACCTGCTCTATCATGGACTGGGCCTGCATAGTTATGGAATGTGCCATCTGAAATAGATATGCCCTCACCTCAACATCAGTCAACCCTGCAGGGTTAACATGCATAGACACTCCTTCATTTGGAGCCTGGGTGGAACCTAATTGCCCCAAGCAGCTGCTCCTCCTCTCCTTTGACCAATTATTCTCCTAGTATTCATTTTAACAAAGACAAAAAGGATTGATGTTATACATGCTCATAACACAACTAATATCAGACATTAGGAAAGGCACGATAAGAATAGAAGAAGGGAAATTTTCTTACGCATCATGCAATCTCTAATCTAGCATAGTCGTGCACTTCACTACCATGACTTAGAAACTACTCGATGTGGTTGATGTGAAATTATTTCCTTCAGAATTTAAGCTAGAACTATGCTACAAACTTTGTCACCACCAGAATGTAGACCCCAGACGATACCGGCATCGTTGACCTCTAAGAGGTCGTAGAAAAGCCTATATAGGTCGTTCTTACTTCATCTAGGTTAATATTAGAGGAAAATTTGAACTTTTTATTTTCTTATTTCATGCTAAAAATGTTAAACTTAAAATCATAGGCGTACGCAAATCAACTACCTAATATAGAGATAATCAAATGAAAGGATCAGTACAAAATTTTACTAAACATATTTTTGCAAAAACGGAACTTATACAAAGTCTGAACAAAACTTGAAAGAAAGAGTAGTGGAACATGATCCACTAGCTATTGCCTACAACAAAGTTAGATAATAATGGTAGACATCCTCGAAATCATGAGGGCCTACCATGTCCGGATTAAAGCTCCACGTCTGGTTAAATGCAACATCAACCTGTAAGATCTAGCGTCCACATGTGCCTGCACCTAAATTTTTAGAATTGTATGGTATTAGTACACACTTGTACTAAGTATTGGTAAATACAAGGTCACACCAAGGATATGCATGAGTAAGAAAAACTCTTTCCTAAAAACATGATTATGGAAAGTCAAGTCAGTGGACTTGCCAAAATGAGATTAGGAAAGTTAATGATCTTTCCAAATTGGGATTAGGATAGTTATGCCATGAGACTAACATGCATCATCATATTTATCATAATGCACACAACATATTACATCTTAAACATAGCACATAACATCTTGCATATAGTACATAAAATCTTTCATATCATTCATTCATATTCAATGAGACCTTGGAATAATAGACACTACATTAAGACTTCCAAAAATTAAGGCTCAACATATGGGACCTCAACTAGGGAGCCTTCTTTATCAAACAAAGAGTCTGCTTCATTCATTCATATGTACTTCATTTCATTTCATTCATAGGCTAGTGTGAACACCAGCTATACCGAGGATGTAGTGTAAGACTTTCATCGGGTTCGCTATACAATGATCAAGAATGACCTAGTGTCATTACTTTAGTCTTGATCACTTCTTGATTATACTATTTTAACACCTTTGGTATCATTCATTTCATTACGTGCAACATTTGAGGTGGCCTCCACCATCCATTGTGAACTTTTACTTTTACTGACATAGATCATGTGAGCATCATGAAATCCAGTGTCTCCCCCACATTTAAAAAAGGTGGAATCATCGGCCAAAGTGACCCAAAACATGCAAGTTTACATGGGAATTGAACCCTGTCAGATCTCTATATTGGCAGTATATGTTCAAAGACTTTGAGATATAAGGATACCCAGACCCGGCATGCCAGACAATCACATCTCATGACAGTTACGTAAACCTCCGCCCTTCCCGAAAGAAGGCATCACCGCTCATAGGTAGTCTATCGGTGCTCAGTATAAAGTTCCATTACATTCAACTCATACATCATGAATTCTGAATTCTAGTATGAGGACATCATATCTTAATGATGATTTCTCATATCATCATTAGTATTAATTTGTTAATCTCAATATTTTCATTTGAGTGTTCATTTAGACTGGTCTCTTCATTAATTTTACACTATCATAGGTGAGTATGTTTTGGTAACATTTACTTAGGCTCATTTGAGGTTACTCTCAGCTTTTACATTAGCCTCATATCATGTTGTCACCACATTCTTTAACATTAGCACATTTTTTCTTCATAATTAGTCACCCCTTTTTACGTGAATGTTTTATTTCATCATATGCAAATACACTTGTCCATTTAGTGTGTTTCACACTCTTACTTAACCCTTGTAGGGTTTCATCATTTTAATTGTTCTTTTCATCATTTCATTGTTCATTTCATCATGTGCCAATGCACTTGGCCATTTAGTGTGTTTTACACTCTTACTTAACCTTTCTAGGGTTACATCATTTCATTAAAGACATCTTAGGTTCACTTATTTTTTAATGTATTCAAGACTTATGGGTTTATACATACAACCCATGAGTCTTAGTTCATAGTTTATTTAAGTGATTCATATCTTCCTAAGATTATGTGGTACAAGACTTATGCATTTTCTATGTATGCCAAGATCTCGATATGATCTAAATAGGCATCATTATTCTTGAATATTTATTTCATTTATGACTTATGTATCAATACTAAATTTGGGCAAGGGAACCTGGTTTCGAATCCCTTGGCAAATACTTACATTTTTCATTTATTTTATTTTTGGTCCACACGGCTTGGGGATCCAAGATCAAGCCCCAATGCTTTCATTTTCTTTTAATTTCTTTTAATTTTTCGCTTCTTTTTTTCGCTCAACGAGAATGAGAGGATGTAGATTGAACCCCCACAACCTCATTACTTTTAGTTTTCAATTCTTTTACTTTCTCTCATTTGGCCGAGGGGGTGTGGGTTCGAACCCCTACAGCCCCAGCTTAATTTATCTCCATAATTTCCCTTGGTTCTGCCTAGAGGTCATGGGTTCGATTCCCACGGGCCACACCCTTTATTTTTCTTTTAATTTTCTAAAGTTGACTAAGAGGTGGTGGGTTCGAATCCCACTACTCTCATTTCTTATTCTCATAATTCATTTTCCAGCCCAAAACCATGGTTCGAAAACCCTTCACCTCACTCCTTTTTACTTATTTATTTTCATGATTTTTAACATAGTGAGGTCACGAGTCAATCCTCCATGACCTCACTTGTTTTAATTCATGTTTTACAACATTTTGAACCCTCTTAACATGACTGAAACTCATCATTTTAAACTTGAAACTTTGTGGTTTTTCCTGAGCATCTTTTCATCAAGTTACACATTAGTTCTTCGGGAATTTCATAGTTCATTTAGAATATTTTAGGTGCGTTTTCATGTATTCGATTAGACAAGAGTTTCTTACTCCATTCAGTCATATTGCACTTTATATGAACATCACGATTTATATAAATTTGTTCACGTAAGATCACAACCATAACAATGCAATTTTTGAGCCTTAACCCGTGAACACCTAGTCAAGGTCACATTTTCGCGCACACATGCACATAGTTTTGGAACACATAGGTTTTAATTCATACGATTTCAAACACACATACATAAACATATTCATCACGAAAACCTTTTTGAAGTTCATCATGAACACACATGCATAAATGAACATATTCATCATGAACACACATACATGAACATCTTTCAACCTACGAATAATTGGGAGCTAGTTATAGGGACATGCAACAGGGAACAACTCTAGTTTTTGGATTGAATACACTGAACCTTAGGGGTCTCTTGGGAAAGAGAAAAAAAGAAAAGAGAACCCAAACCTTTTTGAGGTCAAAAACTCGACATGCTGGCCAAAAACATCTCCAAACACACGTCTAATCACCAAAAGTTCAACACCCCACTCGACGGAAAACCTTCTCTTTGCCTACGTGATTTATTAGCATTTGTTTTTCTCATATTTTCGTGTGAGTTCTTCAAGTGGGAAGAACCTTGGTAAATTATTTTTTTTTGAATATTATTTGATAGAGAGAAACGTGAATGGTAAAAGAAAGAATGATCGTGAATGTTGAGGAGATACATGTGAGAGAGAGTGAGAGTTTTATTAGACTTAGATGTCTCGTTTAGGACTTAGTCAAATAAGGTTTTTATTAAATGATAAAAAATCTGATTTGCCTTTTCTTTTTAATCAGATAATAAATAATAAATTTTAATGAATTACAATAATTTACCAACTTCAATTAAAACAAATTTAAGTCATTGCTTCCACCTAGGTTCGAACCCTGCAGGAGAAAGACCTCACTCTAAGAGATAATTTTTGGCCCTCTCTCCCCATAATACCCCTCCACCTTATTGATTAAATGATTAATTATATATTTTAGGGTACTTAAGATACTATTATTATCTTGGAAAAATAACATTTTACCCCTAGACCCTCCAAACATAAGATTTCCCCTTTTTAAGTCCGGTAAAGACTCATCTGGGTAAATCTTCATATTTGGGAGCCCTACATGGTTGGACCCAACCTTTCCTAGCTCAAATAACTCCCCAAGTTAGTTGTGTTTACTGTTGTGAGGATTCAGAGGTCTGGTTCTACGCGCATCAACCCGTGTGAACCCCGGTCTAATCGTAGGCATTTTAGACACATTAGGCATTACTTAGCATATCAATTTTTAGGGTTGTTACATTATTAATCTCCTTATCATGTTCCCTAGGTTATCACCCTAAAATTGTTGAGAATAATTCATGAGTCCTGATATGTTTATATCTTCCAGCAACATATAATTCCTACACTTTTTTTCATAAGATCGAATAGCCCATTTAGGAACTTGTTCATTAGAGCCTTGGAATTTGCAATAATACGAGGAACATATTTGAAAAGTTGGGTGAACGCTTGTCCATACTCTTTGACTGTCATAGAGTCGTTCCTCAAATTCATAATCCTGTGCTTTTTCGTCCCTTAACTCTGTTGGAAAGAATTTATCTCAATGAAGCATTCCTAAGTGATAGGAGAAACATTTGTACCACCATTCTCTTTCCACTGAGTATACCAGATATGAGGTACATGCATAAGCAAGTAAGATGCAATTTAAACCTTATTATTCCGACATACCTTCATTACTCCAAAGATATTCTTAACATTATGTATGATGTTTTGGAGATCCTCACCCAATTTGCTATTGTAGGAACTCAAGATGATTAATCCTAACAAAATCCCAAACTCTAGTGGTAGCTGATCCAACATTAGCATTTGTCTGAACTGGAACCTGTTGATTGTTCTTGTTGGTCACATGCTAAGCCAACATTAAGATGACATTCCGAAATTACACATTTGAAACTTTTTGATCATGGACATGAGTTGATGTGTTTGCATTCCTGTCATTCAAATTCCTTGTGTTAGATCTACGTGTAGGTATCATCTGAAAGGCATAATGAAATATTTGAATGAGTAGTTGGATCATAACTCGCACACTATAATAGTATTAAGGAAATGAAATTGTTTTCCTAAAACACCTTGTGTTCTCCCTCTCATTAGATTTTTTGCACATCACACCCATGAAAAGGACTCTACCTATTGTGGATTTTAATATATCCTAGGATTCTTAAACCTAATACTCTGATACCATGTTTGTCATGCGCTAAGGTTACCTCCTAGATGTAACATTCAATAAAATGTACTTGTCTAGGGAAGAGTCTATTAGGCTTAAAAAATATGTTATCGGATACATAGGCTTCCGAATGCCCATTATTGAGTAATATTGAGCATGTTAGAGAATATTTGCTTAAGGGTGTTACACAATTTCTATGTACTAATAAGTAACTTAAGATATACATTGATGTTCAAATGCTCAAATCCAAGTTTTTTTAGGCGTTATACCGGCAATGAAGACCCTAAGCTAAAAAAATTTACTTCATATCTTACACACATTAGGTATGAGGGATCCAAGTGTAAAGCCTAGGTAGCCATAGCACATGATCATTTGAAATGATCATGTAGATTAAGTAGTGCCCAAAGACATAGTGAGGATCCTTGTGACAAGAAGTGAACTTTCGAAGTGCAACTACAGAGTGCACAGTTAGTAAAGTACACGGCAACACATGTTCAAGCACATGTACTACCGTCCCAGACACGAAGCGACCAAGCCCAACCGATTCTATTAGGGTGGTTAAGGGTTCGGCACGCGTCGGGTCAAGCCACGTGGGGCCGAGCTTCCTAACCAATCTTAGGCTCTAATTAACTTACCTAACTAGCTAACTAACCTAGGTCTAACTAAAATGAACTAAATAGTGTGCCCAAAATCTTAATACTTAACTGGGTGACACAAGTCGAGTAGCTTACTCCTAGTACCTAACCTAGGATGATCCAAAAGGGTTTGTTATGGTCCTAGTGACTTAGGAGTAGTTCATTAATTACCCTTGGTTACATAATTAATTAAATTAGCAACTTAATTAATTAATTTAAATTCATTGTAAAACCAGAGACCCTTAGCAAATTTTCATAATTTTTGTAAGAGTAATGCTTTCCTATTTTTAGTCAATTTAGGAGGGGCTTTTTGTAATTAGCTAATTGATTTATTTAATTAATTTAATTACACTAAGTTGAATTAGTCAATATTCAGTTCCTAATATTTTGACTTACGTTCATCCAGTAGAATCTCACAACTGAAAAATAGTGAACAAATGTAAGAAAAATAGAAAAAATACTCTCGGTTCTCCTTAGGCGATTTCAAGGCAATTATTCAAGCTTTTCGTGCAAAGTACATGGTGATCTTCGTTTTCCCTCTTGGATTCCATTCCCCGGGAAGCTTTTAAAACGTTTTGAAGTCAAGAAAACCGAAACTAGGGGTTTTCCCAATGAAATTGTCGAATGTTCATCTCCCTAGTTCTCCCTTTTTTCTATTGTAGTAGTATGTATAGTTCAAATATCAAGCATGTTGTTGGTATGTGGTGCTAACTGATCACTATGTGTATGTTTCTATGATTTCATAATGTTGAATGACACCTATAGGTTAGATCTGTATGATTAGAGTATCCTTTAGATGAGATAAGAGAAATTGTAATGCCTAATTATGTTCGAGAAGATGAAATTGTTATAAGTCGTTTATGAAATTCAGTTTACAGTTGAAAGGAATTGAGGTTTTGATTACTATGTGTGTTTACAGTAGATATGTTTGTAAGTGTAAGGAATGCAAAGTTTCCATGAAGAAATATGAATGAGAATCAACGCTAGTTAATGAATCTTCAATGCCAAATCAACTTTATAGGTTGTTCAAACTAAGCACTTAATTGTTCTTATAAGCTAATCAAATGTTAACAGTTGGCTTGCTTAAAATGATGAGATTACTATAATATATACATTTATTTAATTGAATTGTATAGTAATAATATCATGACAAGTGTTTAGGGAAAGTTTTGTTTATGTCAATAAATTGGCCAGCAATATTATTTCTAAAATATATAATAGAATTGGCCAATGACAAAGTGATGTGAATCTTATATTGCCAACGTAAATTATGATGTTTATTGTAAGGCCAAATACATGTTAAAGATTGACAGGACAAGATGTAACTCAATGAAATCATAACCTAGGGAATGCCAATGATTGGGACAAGTACAAACATAGCCAATCTAAATGAACTTGTGAACATAGTAGCACATAGAATAAATCCTTATAACTTCATTATAGAATGGTTCAGGACTTCAAAATATCATTGAACAAGTTAAGGTGTGTAATGAAATAAATAAAAGCTTATGAGTTATGAAATTGACCTACCAAATAACATCATATTTATCATATTACACACCATAATGAGAATGTAAGATTTAAGTTCACATTCATCAAGTATAGAAAGAGATGACAAGTCATCCATTGAGCGAATCATACCTCATACTAGAAGCAAGCTTCCATAATGTATGAGTCAACTTTAAACGATGTAAAGTATAATAAATGTAACTAAGCACCGATAGACTAGTAATGATCTTGTGCAAGCAGATGTAAGCCTCATGAGATGAGACTATCACTAAGGTGGATAGAGATCTCCAAATTGTCCTAGACATTGCATACACTTGATTTCATGTTAGATACAATGATCTATGTGGGTTAAATGCTAAAGATTTCTTTAAGAATGTAACAAAGAAAGAAAGAAAAAACTAGGAAGATGAGGGGTGTTCAGATAGGTTGACCAAAGCTTGAGGTTAGACTAAGTAATGATGTAAGTCATTCTTAGTCATTGCTCAGAAAGATCCCAATGGAAGCCTTTAAAGAATATCCTAAGTCAACCTAGCATGTTGAAAGTGAACATGAGATCAAAGAAGAAGAAATGTAAGTTCAAAGTGAACTATGTAAGCAAAAACATAAGTATATCAAATCATCAGTGTTTGATAAGAATGATGTTTTAACAGTTATTGGTTTATGCTAATAAAGGGAGAAAACACAATGACTCATAAATTGGAGTATGAATATATGCCACAACATCTTTATATTATGCAAATGATCAAATAATGGGTATAGACAATAAAGATTGGCTCATAAAGACTTCATGCCCAATTTAACAAGAATGTAAAGAGCAACTTGTGAGTAGGGTAGTCAATAATTTCCTTGGTTTTTTTTATTACATACTTTAATTAATTGTAGCAATAGGACTACAATTGATCATTGCACTCGTAAGTAAAACATAGGACCAAAGGAGATCATTGAACTATACAACCAAAAAAAAGACTAAAAAATAAACTGAGTCTTGGAGAGGGAGCTCTCGACATTAGGAGAGCAAAACTATTAAATATTGCTTGAGTTATTCTATAATTATATTCATGATTACAAGTTCTTATCTTCATAAATAAAATTAGTTATGTGCTTTAAATTCATGACAATATATCACATTCATAGCATGATTCATTAATAACGAATAAAGAAAGTGAATTCACTTCACTTTCCAAAATTAGCATATTGTTATAGGAATAACATTCCTTGATCATGCATAGTCCTTATGTGTTTATTTGCATACATCCATACTTAGTATAAGTGTGTACTGACCCATACACTATTTATATTTTTATAGGTGCAGGTCCTTGAAAAAGATTAAAGATTAGTTGAAGTTGTTTATGCTAGTACCTCCAGACTTTGGTAGGTCCTCTTGAGTTCGAGGATGCCTACGCTTTATCTTCTAGATTTAGTAGATTAGATATAGCTAGTGGATTTTGTCCCTAGCGTCTCATCTCAAACATTAGCTTTTGCATTAAGGCCGGTTTGGCAACTATTCTTGTTATTATGAAGTCTTCATATCAATTTCAATGTATTAATAGATGGTTGTTTAATTTGAGTTGTAAGTATATTGATGTTATGCAAGAATTATATGAATTCTAAGTACACTTCAATAAATTTAGAAAGTTTAAATTTTCCGCTAAATTTAACTGTATGATTGTGATGTAACCTTAGAAAAGGCTTGTTTGCGACCTCTAGAGGTTAATGAAGACGGTCTCATCTAGGGTTTAGGAACTGTGTGTGAAAAACATGGTATCAAGCATGAGGTTAAATTACCTAAGAACTAACGCTAAAACACAACCACGTTGCGTAGTTTCTTGCTTATGGTTGTGAAGTTCACCACAACCATGACTTAGAGACTTAGTGATGTTAAGAATCTTCCCTTCTTCTACTCTTTATCGTGTTGTTTAGAATTTTGACATTATTTGTCATTCTAGAATCTAACTTCCTTCTTGTGGGTTCTTGTAGGAAAACAAACACAAGAAGAAACGCAGGACGGAGAGTTTGAGAAGCTGATGTTGCATGAAACCAACCTCCTCCTCAAGCCCCACAGTGCAAGTTCCTGCCAACCCAGCTGCATTGACGGATGGAGAAGTTAGAGCACTACTAGTTCAAATGGACCAATCCATCACTACTAAGGTGCAGTCTATCACAGACCAGGCCACTAGAGAGGGTACTCCCATGGAGGACCCACATGCTAGCACCATGGCTAGAAGAGTGAGATATTTCACCAGGATGAATCCTCTAGTTTACTTTGGGTACAGAACCACTGAAGATCCCCAGGAGTTTATGGACGAGGTCTAAAAGATTATCTATTCTATGGGTGTTAATGAAAATAAGAAGGCTGGGTTGGCTGCATACCAGCTAAAGGATGTCGCTCATGTATGGTTCAAGATATGCGTAGATCACCGAGCACCACGAGAATTCCTTATCACTTAGGACATTCTCAATACTCCATTCCCGGAGAGGCTCTTTCCCAAATATCATAAAGAGGCTATCTTTGAGGAGTTCATCAACCTACATCAGGGAGTTATGTCAGTCAAGGAATACTCCTTGACGTTTGTTAAAATTTCCAAATATGCTTCGTTCCTGGTGTGAAAAAGAAGGGATGAGATGAGCAGGTTTGCGACCGGTGTATGGGAGAATCTTGAGGAGAAATGTCGGTCTGCCATGTTGAATGATAACATGGACCTCGATAGGTTAATCGTACATGCACCACACATGGAGGAGAGTCATCGTAGAAAGAGAGTCCTAGAAGGCCAGAAGCCTAGACCCTCGGATCAGGCTGGCTGTAGAATTGGTATGAGTTCATTTGGAGTCCCAGACAGGCCCAAGTTCAATAAAGGGTACCAACATTCAGGTAATCCTACTACTTTAAGGAACACAAATGCCAAAGGGGACAAGTGTGGCCCCAAGAAAGGCAATTATATAAATTCCCAGTGTGACAGAAGGTCATTTAGTAAGTGCGGTCGTTTGCATGGAGGTGAATGTATAGTAGGTTCTAATGGGTGCTATAGGTCGACAAGAGTGGGCATATGATCAGGGACTACCCACATGTGAAGAATCAAGCAAAGGCAGATACTCACCCTCAGCGTAATCCTACTGCTACAGCCGAGCCTTCAAAGAGGAACAGGTTTTATGATTTGAAAGGTAGAGAGCAACAGGAGAAGTCAGTAGATGTGATCACTGTTATGTTGCATATCTTTTCTTTTCCTGTGTATGCATTGTTACATCAAGGATCAACCTTATCTTTTGTTACTCATTTAGTAGCTAGTAAGTTTGTCTTGCATCTTGAGATCTTGCATGAACCTTTTCTAGTTAGTACTCCCATAGGAGACAACAGTACAACTGAAAGAGTATATAGAGATTGCCCATAACTGTTCTTGATAGAGTTACCTATGCTGACCTAATAGAATTAACCATGCTTGACTTTGATATAATTTTGGGTATGGATTGGCTCCACGCTACCACAAACTGTGGCAACAAGGTAGTAAGGTTTCACTTTCCTAATGAGTTAGAGCTGGAATGGGAAGGACGTAGTTCAAATCCAACAGGCCAAATGGTTTCCCATCTTAAAGCCAATAAGATGTTATCTAAGGAGTATTTTTAACACTTAGTGAGAGTCAATGACATAGAAAATGAAGTTCCTTCAATAGACTCTGTGTTCATAGTGAATGGGTTTCAAGATGTCTTTCCGGAGGATTTACCAGGAATCCCTGCTGAACGCGACATTGACTTTGGTGTTGAATTAGATCCCAACACCAAACAAATTTCCATTACACCCTATAGAATTGCTCCAGCTGAACTCAAATAGTTGAAGTTGGAGTTAAAAAATCTACTTTATAAGGGCTTCATCCAGCCAAGCATATCCCCATGGGGTGCTCCAGTGTTGTTCGTTATGAAAAAGAATGGAACCCTTAGAATGTTTATCAATTATCGGCAAGTCAACCAAGTCACTATAAAGAACTAATACCCTCTTCCAAGAATTGATTATCTTTTTGATCAGCTCCAAGGTTCAAGTTTCTTTTCTAAAATTGATCTCTGGTAAGAGTATCACCATCTTAGAGTAAGACAAGAGGACATTTCTAAGACTGCCTTCCATACTAGGTGTGTTCATTACGAGAGTCTTGTCATGTCATTTGGTCTCATAAACGCACCACCCGCATTTGTGAACCTTTGTAATAGGGTCTTCCATGAATACCTTGAGTATTTTGTCATACTATTCATAGATGACATCCTCATATACTCTAAGACCAGAGAAGATCATGAACAATATTTGAGAATTACATTGCAAGTACTCGGGGAACATTAGTTGTATGTAAAATTAAGCAAATGTGAGTTTTGGCTGAGATCAGTGACCTTCCTTTGTCATGTTGTGTCCGACCAAGGGGTAGAGGTTGATCCGAAAATTCTTGATTCATTAAAGAACTGGTAGAGACGTCTCATTCCTACAAACATTCGGAGTTTCTAGGGTTCGGCTAATTTCTATCGCACGTTTGTTGATGGCTTTTCCGCTATTGCTGCTCCATTGACAACTTTAACAATGAAGAAGGTGAAGTTTGAGTGGTCTGAAACTTTTAAAAAAGAGCTTCCAATAGCTCAAAGACCGACTCATTTCAGCCGCAATTCTCACATTGTCGAGAAGTGGTGAAGGGTATGTGTTGTACTGTGATGCTTCCGAAGTAGGTTTGGGATGTGTTCTTATGCAGGATGGCAAGGTGATTGCGTATGCATCAAGAAAGATGAAAATCCACGAGAAGAATTACCCTACCAATGATCTTGAGTTAGTTGCTTTGGAATTTGCGTTAAAACTTTGGATACATTACTTATATGGTGTACATGTGGATGTATATACTGACTATAAAAGTCTTCAGTATGATTTTACACAGAGAGAATTGAATCTTCATCAAAAGAGATAGCTAGAGTTGTTCAAGGATTACGACATGAGTGTCCACTATCACCCAGGTAAGCCGAATGTAGTGGTCGATGATTTGAGCCGATTGAGCATGGGAAGTGTGTCTCATATTGATAATTAGAAGAAGGAGCTTGTTAAAGAGGTACACCAATTTGCTAGGTTAGTTGTACGACTGGTAGATACACTAAGCGAGGGTGTTTCAGTTCATTCTAGTTTTGAATCCTAATTTTTTGTAGATGTTAAAGCTGAGCAGCATCTCCACCAAGTACTCATGGAATTGAAAGACTCAGTGTTGAGTAAGAAGATTGAATTATTCTCCCTAGGGGGGATGGTGCGCTTACTTACAAGGATAGATTGTGTGTGCCCAATATTGATAATCTGAGACCTAATATTATTGCAGAGGTTCATGGCTACAGGCATTTCATTCATACAGGTTCCACCAAGATGTATCATGATCTCAATGATATCTATTGGTGGTAACGTATAAAGCGAGATATTTCTAAATTTGTGGAGGAGTGCCCCAATTGCAAACAGGTTAAGACCGAACAACTTAAGCCTTGAGGTCTTACCCAGTCGAATAAGATCCAAACATGGATGTGGGAGGCTATTAATATGTACTTTTTGGTTGAGCTTCCAAGGACAAGGAAACTGCATGATTCATTTGGGCCATTGTTGAAATGATGACTAAGTCTGCTCACTTCATTCTTGTGAAGTCTACTTACAGGGCCAAAGATTATGCCTAGATGTATATTAATGAGATAGTGAGGTAGTATGGGATCCCTTTATCTATCATTTCGGATAGGGAGTCCCAGTTCACTTCTCACTTTTGGAAATCTTTCCAAAAGTGCTTGGGTGCAAAGGTTAAACTATTACTGCTTTTCATCCTCACACGGATGGACTAGAAGAGCGTACCATTCAGACCCTTGAAGACATGCTGAGAGCATGTGTTATTGACTTCAAGGAGAGTTGGGATGATCACTTTCCACTAATTGAGTTCTCTTATAATAATATCTACTATTCCAGTATGGGGATAGCACCTTTTGAAGCGTTGTATTGAAGGATATGTAGTTCCACAACTGGGTGGTTTGGGTAGGAGAGCCTTTCATCCTATGCCCTGAGATCATACATGAGGCAATGGAAAAGTTGAGAATGATCCCGGATAAATTGACTAGTGCTTACAGTCGTCAAAATCGTATGCTCAGGAAGAGGGCTTTTGAATTCGAGGTAGGTGATCAAGTCTACCTGAAGATATCACCTATGAATGGGGTGATGAGTTTTGGTAACAAAAGGAAGTTTAGTCCAAGGTATATAGGTCCTTATGAGGTCTAACAGAGAGTAGATAATGTTGCCTATTATCTGAAGTTACCAAATTATTTGACTTCTATTCATCAAGTGTTTCATATTTCAATGCTTAAAAAGTGTATAGGTGATGTAGCATCCATCTTGCCTGTTGAGGGGTTAGGAGTTGATGAGAACCTTTCTTATGAAGAGGTTCGGGTTGAAATATTTGATTTTCAAGCGTAGCTGCTGAGGAACAAGGAGGTTTCCACCGTAAAGGTGTTATATAGCAACCACCTTGTTGAGGGAGAAACATGGGAGGCCGAGGCCGACATGACATCTCATTACCCTGAATTGTTCTGTTCTTGAGGTTAGATATATTTTTCCTAAGTTTGATTTTGTTTATGAAACTCTAAATTTTAGTGCATTAGTCAGTTTTCGTATTTTAAGTCCATAACTGTATGTTTTATACTTGTACTATATGAGTTAATATGAGTTCATGCTTGCATTCATGTTGCTATTTCTTATAGGGTTGACATTATTTTTGTGTCGCATGAGTTGTGATGTGCATTGAGTTAATGTGAGATTTCAATGGAAGTTCCTCAATATAGATAATCTTTGAGTGACGTGCATCATCCAGAATAAGTTGTGAATCAGATATTCACAAAAAGTAAAGTTTTAAGTATGTTGATATGTTTTTCGGAAATACACTTTTTGATTCAAAATGATGTGTAGTGTCATTCGGGGACGATTATTCCTAAAAGGGGGGGGGGGATAATGTAACATTCCAGAAAATGTAATTGTAAAATGAATAGTCTATTAGGTTTTAAGAATATGTATTGGGGTACATACGCATCCCAATGCCCAATATTGAGTAATATTGGGCATGTTAGAGATTATTGGCTTTAGGGTCTTGGCCAATTTCTATTTATTAACAAGTAACTTAAGACATACTTTGATATTCAAATGCTCCAATCAAAGCTTGTTTAGGAATTGTACCTGCAATGAAGTCCCTAAGCTAAAAATTTTGACGTTTTATCTTACACACATTAGGTACAAGGCATCCAAGTGTCAAGTCTAGATACCATAGCACATGATCATTTAAAATGATCATGTAGATTAAGAAGTGCCCAAGGACATACTGAGGATCCTTGTGACAAGATGTGAACTTACCAAGTGCAACTACTGAGTGCACGTTTAGTAAAGTGCACAACAACACATGTGCTACTAGCCGAGAGACCAAGCTAGCAAACCCCACCAAATTTGGTTAGGGAGGTTAGGGGGCTAACCAATCTTAGGCTCTAACTATCTTACCTAACTAGCTAACTAACATAGGACTAACATAAATGAACTAACTAGTGTTCCCGAAATCATAAGACCTAACCGGGTGATACTAGACGACTAGCTAACTAAAGAAATAACCTAGTACCTAACCTAGGATGGTCCAAAGGGGTTGGTTATGGTCCTAGTGACTTAGGCGTACTTTAGTAATTACATTAGTTCACTTAAATAATTAAATTATCAACTTAATTATTTAATTTAATTTATGGTAAAACCTGAGACCCTTAGAAAATTTTAAGAATTTGGCTAAGTCAAAATCTCTCCTATTTTTAGTCAATTTAGGAGGGGCATTTTTGTAATTAGCTAATTGATTTATTTAATTAAGTTAATTATCCTAAGTTTAATTAGTCAATATTCACTTCCTAAAATTTAGAGTCACGTTTATCTAGTAGAAACTGAAAAATATTGAACAAACGTAAGGAAAATAGAAAAATACTCTCGGTTCTCCTTAGGCGATTTCAAGGCAATTCTTCATGATTTTCGTTCAAACTACAGGGTGATCTTCGTAGTTTCAATTCTATAGTAAGATATGGGATTGTCTATTGGATTCCTTTCCCCAGGAAGCTATTCAAACATTTAGATTTCAAAGAAACCAAAACTTTTGTTCTCAAGGAAATGGTCGAATGTTCATCATCCTAGTTATTCCAATTTTCGATTCTATTAGTATGTATAATGCAAATATCGAGCATGTTGTTGGTATCTGGTGCTAACTGATCATTATGCGTAGGTTTCTGTAATTGTATATAGTTGAATGAGACCTATAGGTTAGATCCTTATGATTGAAGTATCCTTTACATGAGATAAGAAAAGTGTAAGGCCTAATTGTGTTCGAGAAGATTAATTTTTTATAAGTTATTTATGAAATTCAGTTTACTATTAAAAGGAATGAAGGTTTCATTATTGTGTGTGTTTACAGTAAATATGTTTGTAAGTGTTTGAAATGCAATGTTTCCAAGAATAAATAAGAATGAGAACCAAAGCTAGTTAATGAATATTCAATGCCACATCAGCTTTATAGCATGGCCAAACTAAGCACTGAATTATTCTTATACGCTAATCAAATGTTAAAAGTTGACTTGATTAAAATGATGAGATTACTACAGTATTTACATTAAATTAATTGACTTGGCTAGTTATAATACCATGACAAGTGTTTAGTGAATGTTTAGTGTATGCCATTAATTGGCAATCTTATTTCCAAAATATGTAATAGAATTGGCCAATGACTAGTCAAACCAATCTTATATAACCGATATAAATTATGTTGTTTTTTGTAAGGACAAATACATGTTAAAGATTGACTTGACAAGATGTAACTCAATGAACTCATAACCTAGGGTATGCCAATAATTGGGACAAGTCCCAACATACCCTATCTAAATGAACTTGTGAACATAGTAGCACATTGAATAAGTCCTTATAACTTTCATAAACAATGGTACAAGACTCCAAATGACAATGAAAAAGATAACGTGAGTAATGAAATAACTAAAAACTTATGAGTTAGGACGTTGACCTAGAATGGGGTGTTAAAGGATGTGAGACAAGTGTCACATGCACCTAAATAATTAAGTAAAAGATACTCACACAAGAGGGTTTTAGAAATCGTGAGAAAAGTATCATTCACACAACAATGATAATGTAATATTTAAGTTTACATTCTTCAAGTATAGAAGTGGATGACAAGTGATCAATTGAACAAAGCATACCTTATACTAGAAGCAAGCTTCCATTGTGTATGAGTCAACTCTAAAAGTTGTAAAGTATAATAAATTGAGCTAAGCACCGCTAGACTAGTAATGAGCTTGTGCAAGCTCATGTAAGCTTCATGAGATGATACTACCACCAAGGTGGATTAGGGTCTCCAAATTCTCCTAGACTTTGAACTATGTCACCAGCATAGGTTATTAACTAAGGATCTACCTAAGAAACCTAGGAAGTATTCAGTTTCACTTTGACCGGTGAAGCCCATCTTTTCATTGTGGGAAAGACACTGGGTTTCATGTTATCTCACATGATCTATGTAGGTTAAATGCTAAAGATTTCTTTAATAAGTAAGAAAGGAATAAAGAAAGAACAAGGAAGATGACGGGTGTTTGGATAGGATGACCAAAGGGTGAGGTTGAACTATGTAATGATGTAAGTCATTCTTAGTCATTGCACACAAAGATCCCAATGGAAGTCTTCAAAGAATATTTTAAGTCAACCTAGAATGTTACAAGTGAACATAAGATCAAACAAGAAGAAATGTAAGTTAAAAGTGAACTAAGTAAGAAAAAGCATAAGTATATCAAATCCTCAGTGTTTGATAAAAATGAAGTTTTAACAGTTAATGGCTAATGCCAATAAATGGAGAAAAATATAATGACTCGTCAATTGAAGTATGAATATATGCCCCAGCAGCTATATATTATGCAAAGGACCAAATAATGGGCATAGCCAATAAAGATTGGATCATGAAGACTTCATGTCCAATTTAACAAGAATTGAAAAAACAACTTCTGAGTAGCGTAGTCACATCATTTCCTTAGTATTTTGGATTACTAACTTGATTCATTGTATCAATTGGACTACAATGAATCATTACACTCATAATTAAAAGATAGGATCTAAGGAGATCATTGAACTACACAACATAAAAACAGAAGAGATTGAAAAATAAAATGAGTCTGGGAAAGGGAGCTCTTGGCCTAAGGAGAGCAAAAATATTAAATTTTGCTTGAATTTCTCTAAAATTATGTTCATGATTTCAAGGTCTTGTGTTCATATAGAAAAGGAGTTGTGTGTTTTAAATGAATGAAAATATGTCATATTCATAGCATGATTTATAAATAACGAATCAGGGCATGTTGCTATAGGAAGAGCTTTCCTTGATCATGCATAGTCCTTATGTGTTTATGTGGATACACCAAATCATACTTAGTACAAGTGTGTATTAAACAATATACAATTAATATTTTTATAGGTGCAAGTCCTTGAAAAAGATTGAAGATTAGTTGAAATTGTTAGGTCTAGTATCTCAAGACTTTTGTAGGTCCTCCTGAGTTCGAGGATGCCTACGCTTTATCTTATAGCTTTAGTAGATTAGATATAGCTAGTGGATTTTGTCCCCAGCTTTTTCTTTTAAAAAATTGTTCAAGCTTTCGTATTAAGGCCGGTTTGACAACTATAAGTATATTGTGAATTCTTCATATCAATTTTTCAATCTTTTAATCGATGGTTGTTGCTTTTGAGATGTTAGTATATCACTCTTATGCCAGAATTATATGAAGTCTAAGTACACTTCAGTAAATTTAAAAAGTTTTATTTTGCCACTATTTAATTGTATGATTGTGATAAAAGCTAAGAATAGGCTTGTCTACGACCTCTAACAGCTTAACGACGCCTGACTCATCTAGGGTGTAAGACCCGGTTGTGACACTAGACGCAGACACAGGACCTAGGATCACAATGACCCTTACCTAACCGTTCTGGCATATCATTAGCCTACTTAATTAAACAGATGTAAAGAAATATCATGCCGAAGCTAAATCATCTTGTAAATTAAAATGATGGGGAATACCATATAATATATGAATACATAAAAGTAAGAGTTCGAATAAAATTGAGAAGTCTACAGTAAGGCATTAGATGAATCTAACTATGTGTTAAATAAAGCTTAAAATGGATATAAATGTTTGGAAATTGCCTGACCTATGTCTCAAAAAATTGATACAAAAGCGAAAATTAAGAAAGATAATCATGTAACTAGTGCTCGAAAAATAAGGACTCACAATTAATTATGCTTAAGTGAATACCGGCAAGCAATCTATGAGTGATCTTACGTCTGAAAACATGACCCTAAATCACGAGAAGATATAGCTAAGAGTATGTACTAGTACTTGAAAGGTACTGATCATGTATGATAGAGTAAAGTTGCACAATAACATAACTCAACAAGTAGAAAAACAATAATATGTGTTAGGATAATTAAAATACTAAGAATACTGCACTTGGCTAAAGTGAATGCAATGACCAAGTAATCACGTACAACCTTTGAAAACAGATATGTACTGATAATATGGTCAAAATAATAGGATCTGACTGAACTGTGAGAGCTTCTAATAACTTACATAAAACCATATGAGCTAAATATGGAGTGTGGTGTATATGCACCATCGATAGGATAAAGTTTAACCTTCATAGGTATAGAGACATTCTACCGTGATTATTAAAATAATGACCACAAAGGGGACTTGCAACCTACAGAGCACGTAGTTCTAGGACCAGGGGTGACTAACTCTTGTCCACTCGGTATTAAGCTTCTCCCATTGATTTATTATCATAACTTATGACTGATGTTTTGTGATACTAGAAAACTCAAAGTATTGACTTGCAAACTGTGGATACAAGATTAATGTATTGATAGTAATGCATTAAAAAACTGAGGCATGTTAATAAGCATAACTGTATTTGCTGACCTAACATGTGCCATTCATAAATTAAAGAACTACATAGCTAGGGTTCTTAGTTTATGTTTGAATCAAGGAAAAAACAATACTACAACGTGGTAATATAATTTGGATCATTATTATATCTAAAAACCAATAATTTCTATAATTCAAGAAACTTTAGGTCCAGAAGATATTATGTGAATCAAGAATCTACTAGAAATATAGGTACCTAATGGGTAAAAGGAACCCATTAGTTAAATCACACATACAACTGTACAACTCCATGGAGAAATGTTGCAATTTCGGTCTTGAACTAATGAAGACTTGTTCTTTTCTTGTGAAGGGTTTGGTTTCCTCTTTCTCTTCACTGCACAATATTTTCTATGTTTTGGTGAATGAACTGCCTTAGGTAAGTTGAAGTTATGTTTCTAGGCTAAAACAACAATGTATTTTAGGGGATAAACAACGCAGTATAGGGTCCAACGCATAAGAAAACACCAAAGGACCGTAACATAACTATTCTCGGCATCACCAACTGATTGGACCGACGGACCATCGGTGGACTGATGGTTCATGTTTTTCAACCGTTTGTCATGACTAGATACTGAATTTTGAGTGTCTAATCTGTAGACCGTTACCTGACCTACGGTTCATGGGTTCTGACGTGGGTAAACATTTAGAGGGATATTTGGGGATAAATAAGGGGAGGGTTGCATAGGCAAACCACAGACAACCAGTATGGTCCTTGGGTGACCCTAAGATCCTTGGGTGGAAATCGTGGGTCGCAACCATTGATTGCACCTGCAACTTTTCCAAATCTGCAATGAGGTGTGTTTTCATATATGGTGTGTTATATAAAATCTACCGAAAGGAAAGAGATGAGGATACTCTCCCTTCATGACTTCTTTAAGTACTAATCCACCTTTGGAACACATAAGCAGTAATCTCCCCCATTTGGAGAAACCCTCTACCTTCTGCTGTAAAACTGCACCTTATGGCTTAAAGAATATACGATCACTTCCATGATTTCCATTAACTTTTGCAACCAAAGATTATTCTGATCTATTTAGGAATATCAAACCACAATCTAATGTGTCTATAAGACTAACTCCTAAGATAGCAAGCCGATGAACGTTTTTTTTTGCTCATTCTTTCCCATTTTCCTCAACATGTGCTAAAACACCGTTTAGATCACCTCTAAGGCCTTAAGGTAAGGGAAAATTTGACCGACAGGCACTGAGCTACTACCTTTCCATTCAAAGACCTTCTCATTGGAAATTATAATCAAACGATCCTACTTCTAAAATCGATTGAGACATAATATGAATCTAGAGTATCCATGCCTAGAATTCTATCAAAATCTACAATTTTTTACCCTACAAGATCTGTTAAGGTTACTTTCTAAAAGACTATGACAAGGAAATTTATGTTTCATTTGCAAAAATTCTCTAAATTTATAGAAACCCTAATCTTGTACATTATATAGAGTATCAAGAATTTGGATAAATTATAGGGACCTAATGTGTTAAAGGAACTCACTTGTTAAATACACATACCTGGTGACGAAATCAATAGAGAAATCCTTCAATATTGGGGTTGGAATTTTGAAGAACACTTCTGCTTGTTCTTGGGAGTTTTGTTGACTCTTACTCTTCCTTTTTCTCCAAGTTTTGATGATTTTTGGTTAATGAAGGTTATGAGTAAATATGACAATGTTATTAGGATTAAAATAATTAATGCGACTTAGTTTAGACATAAATATCCGACATTATGTGCCTAACTCATGGTAAAAAGAATTGAATGACTCTATAAAGGTTAGTAAAGAACACCCACGGAGTGAGTTACCGACTATAGGTCAACCTACAAGCCGTAGGTGGGGTCGTCGGTCAGGTATGCCTGACAGATCTACACTAAAACAAGCTATAACTATTTACTCAGACATGAGGATTTTGCAAAATCTTTTGCATTGGAAATTTGAGTCAATTATCTAAAATTTTGCAGGTCATTATATACCTTACTCCATTGCTAAAGGTTGCGACAATTTGATATTTAGTCAACAACAATTTCCCTCTAACTAGCACGTAAACCTCACCCGCGGTCCATAGATCCAACCACGATTTATACTGGTCTACTGTGGGTGGGATCCAAATCCATAAATATTTGGTCATAAATGGAAGACCCAAGATACGGACCTTGTGTCTTATCAAGGACCATCGATGTCTTTCGTGATTATTTCATTAGGTCGCGAAAGCCGCATTTTTTTCCTCAAAACTGAGGTTTTGCATTACCGTTATGAATAAGATAAGATAGAGGAGCTAAATATTATATCTTCATAATCTTATGAAAATTACCAATAAAAATTAGCTGACAATTTTATTTTCAATTGATAAAATTTTTTTTACCTATCCCTCATACTAAATAATAAATTATTATTATGAATTTGACACTTTTGATTTCTGGTAATCGCTTTTTGTAACTGCATTAATGCTATGATAATTGTTTGCTCCTTTGAGATTCTATTACTATTGAAGCCATGCATTGCCAATATCTTCATATACTTTGTGGAAATTAGAAACTTATTCCTTTTTTATTTTGTGCGAGTTCAAATTAAGCTATACATTGCCCGAGAAGAGCATATTGGGTGACCCAAACCGCTCATCAACTACTTACGGCAGAATTTTCAAATCTTTTCAGTATTGAGTTGGCGTCATACCAGCTGCAAGACGTGGCTCATATCTGGTACACTCACCGGAAAGAGGATAGGGGTGCAAATGCAGCTCCTATTGCTTGGGAGTGCTTCAGTGAGACTTTTCTCGATAAGTTTTTCCCAATAGAGTTGAGAGAATCAAAGGCCCAAGAATTCATGAACTTGACGCATGGAAACACGACAGTCCAAGAGTATTCGCTGAACTTTTACCAACTCTCCAGGTAAGCTCTTCACATGGTTGCTAACTCCAGGGCTCAGATGAATAAGTTCTTGTATGGAGTATTAGATTTGGTGAAGATAGAGTGCAAAAATGCTATGTTGCTGGGAAATATGAACATCTCTACGCTTATGACTCATGCTCACCAAGTTGCGGGTGATAAGCTTAGGGAACAGGCTAAGGAAAGTAAGTAGGCTAGGACTAGGAACTATGACTATTCTCAGCAGAAATAGGGTGCTGGAAATCACTCGCAGGGTAAGTAGAAGTTTTCAGGTCCAGCACCTTCATCAGCTAGTGTTCCATCCTCCAAGAATAGGTATGACCAGAAGTACAGAGAACGAGGATCTAAGTCTCAAAGAGTTGTTTCAGGAACAACCACTTACCCGACTTTCCATAAGTGTGCTAAGAACCATCCGGGCGTGTATCTTTCAGAAAAAGAAGGATGTTTTGGATGTGGTCAGTCTGGTCACAGCTGAGGGACTGTACTTCTAGACAGGGGTCAAGGAGGTGGTAATGGTAGAGCTTAGTCTACAAATTTAGCAGCACCAGCAAGTCGCCCAACTCAGAGGGTAACTCATCTTGTACAGGTGGCGGTCAGCGCCAGAACAAACATTATGCTCTTCAAGCTAGCCAGGATAAGGAAGGTTCTCCTGATGTAGTCACTAGTACATTACGAGTCTTTGACCTTGATGTTTATGTATTGTTTGATCCAGGGGCTACTCTTTCTTTTGTAACTCATTATATAGCAGTCCAATTCGGTGTCAGTCCAGAAACTCTATAACATTCTTTCTTAGTCTCTACTCCAATCGTTGACCCTGTTATACAGAAATTGCCTTGTTATAGTATCTCAGAAAGTCACCTCCGCAGATCTAGTAGAGTTAGAAATGGGAGACTTCGATGTCATTCTAGGCATCGATTGGTTACACTCATGTTATGCCTCAGTCGATTGTAGAACTAGGATTATTCTTTTTCAATTTCCAAACGAACCAATCTTAGAATGGAAATGTTTTAGCCTAGCGCCTATGGGTCGATTTATTTCTTACTTTAAGGCCAGAATGATGATATCTAAGGGTTATTTCTATCATCTAGTTCGGGTTAAGAATTCTAGCCTTGAAACCCCTTCTCTTGAGTCAGTTTTAGTAGTTTGTGAATTTCCAGAAGTATTTCCAAAAGATCATCCTGGGGTTCCTCCAAAAAGGGAAATCGACTTTGGAATTGATCTCCTTCCAAATACCCAGCCTTTTTCTGTTCCACCTTAAAGAATTGCTCCAGTAGAGATTAAGGAATTGAAAGAGCATTTGAAAGACCTTCTAGATAAGAGTTTTATCATACCTAGTATTTCACCATGGGGTGCACCAGTGTTGTTTGCAAAGAAAAAAGATGGTTCTCTTAGATTCTGCACTGACTATCGATAGTTGAACAAGGTCACAATAAAAAATAATTATCCCATCACCTGGATTGATGACTTATTTGACCAACATCAGGGTTCTACTCATTTCTAAAAGATAGACCTCAGATCGGGTTATCATCAGTTAAGAGTCATAGATAGTGATATTCCGAAATCAGCCTTGAGAACTCGGTATGGTCATTATGAATTTGTAGGTATGTCGTTTAGACTATCAAATCCTCCTGCAGCTTTCATGGATTTGATGAATAGAGTTTTCAAACAGTACTTAGACTTATTCGTTATCGTCTTTATTGATGATATCCTTATTTACTCTAGGAGTGAGGAACAACAGGCAGGTCATTTGAGAGTTGTTCTGCAAACTCTCAAAGATCGCCGATTATTTGCTAAGTTTAGTAAATGTGAGTTTTGGTTCCAATCCATTCCTTTCCTTAGTCACATTGTATCTAGCGAAGGGATCTGCATAGATTCACTAAAGATGGAAGCAGTGAAACAATGGCCCAGACCTACCTATGCTACAGATATCAGAAGTTTCTTAGGTCTAGAAGGTTATTACAAAAGGTTCGTGGAAGGATTTTAATCCATATCCTCACATTGACTAGGTTGACTAAGAAGATGGTCAAGTTCCAATGGTCAGATGATTGTGAGAAAAGCTAAGACGAATTGAAAACTAGATTGACTACAACTCCTGTCTTGACTCTACCAGAGGGTTCTGATTGATATGTGATCTATCACAATGCATCCAGAGTTGGCCTTGGTTGTGTGTTGATGCAAAGAGATAAGGTTATATTTTATGCCTGTAGAAAGATTAAGGTGCATGAGAAGAACTATCCAACTCATGACCTCGAGCTTGCAGCAGTAGTGTTTGCACTCAAGATATGGATACACTACTTGTATGGTGTTCATGTAGATCTGTTCACCAATCATAAGAGCGTTCAGTATGTGTTCACCCCATTAGAGTTGAATCTTCGCTAGAGGAGATGCATTGACTTCCTTAAGGATTATGATATGAGTGTGCATTATCATCCTGAAAAGGAGAATGTAGTGGCCGATGCTCTTATGAGATTATCTATGGGATGTTCACAAGTTTGCTCGCTTGGGAGTTCACCTTATAAGCATATCAGACAACGGTGTAACAGTTCAGAATGGGGCAGAATCGTCATTGGTAGTGAAGTTTAAGGAAAAGCAAGACAGTGATCCGATCTTGCTTGAACTAAAATGTGCAATCCACAATAAGAGAGTGGAGGTTGTCTCCCAAGAGGGAGACTGTGTACTTTGCTACCAATGTAGATTGTGTTCCTGATGCGGGCTTGTTGAGGCAGCATTTTCTTTCAGAATATCATAACTCCAGGTATTCTATTCATCCAGGTTCCACTAAGATGTACCGCAATCTGCGAAATGTCTATTGGTGGAATGGCATGAAGAGGGATATAGCAGATTTTGTGAGTAAGTGCCCCAATTACCAGCAAGTCAAGGTGGAACATCAGAAACCCGAAGGTGTAACTTAAGAGATAGATATTCCCACATGGAAGTGGGATGTGATCAATATGGATTTCATCACAGAGTTACCTCATACTCGTAAACAGCATGACTCAATTTGGGTGATAGTTTATAGGATGACTAAGTCTTCTCGCTTTTTGGTGGTCAAGACTACATATTCGGCAGAGGACTATGCCAACCTTTACCTTAATTAAATTGTGAGATTGCATGGAGTTCCTTTGTCAATCCTCTCAGATAGAGGTCCTCAGTTTACCTCTCATTTCTGGAAGTCATTTCAAAAAGGTTTTGGTACTCAATTTAAACTTAGTACAACATTTCATTCACAGATGGATGGGCAAGCAGATCGTACGATTCATACATTAGAGGAAAAGTTGAGATCTCATGTGATCGATTTCTAAGGTAGTTGGGATGATCACCTTCATCTTATTTAGTTTGCCTACTATAATAGCTACCATTCAAGCATTAAGATGGACCCTTATGAGGCTTTATATGGGCGTAGATGTAGATCTCTTGATTGTTGGTTTAAAATCGGTGAAGCAACTTTCATATGTCATGATTTAATCCTTTATGCTATGAAGAAAGTTAAAATCATTAGAGATAGGCTTAAGACAGCCCAAAGTCATCAAAAATCTTATGCAGATGTAAGGAGAAGGGAACTAGAGTTCCAAGTCGATGATAGGGTTTTTCTTAAAGTCTCACTTATGAAAGGGGTGATGAGATTTAGAAAGAAAGGGAAGCTCAGTCCTCGATATGTAGGCCCTTACAAGATCTTGAAAACTATTGGCAAGGTTTCATATGAGTTAGAGTTGCCAGCAAAATTAGCAGCAATGCATCCGGTCTTCCACATCTCACTCTTGAAGAAGTGTGTGGGTCACCCATCCTCTATAGTGCCATTAGAGAGTGTGGCGGTGAAAGATAGTCTTTCTCATGAGGATGTAACAGTTGAGATTCTTGACCGTCGAGTTAGAAGCTTGAGAAACAAAGAAGTCGCTTCAGTCAAGATTTTGTGGAGGAGTCAGTCCGTAAAAGGAGCTACTTGGGAAACAGAAGCAGCCATGAAAGCCAAGTATCCTTACCTTTTTCCTTTCGATTTCACTCCAGCTTGAGTTAATAGTTCCTCTTAAGTTTTACAGTCAGTCATTCACAAATTCTGTTTTAGAATCATGTTCCCTCAGTTTGTACTTTCATTTTTAGCGTAATTGCATGTACTCAAAACTCAATTCAGTCAGAACTCAATACTCACTGTTTAGTAGTGGGGTTTGCATCTCTCTCCCTCTATTTTATATAGTTTAGTCTTCATTGGAGGATGAATGTTCCCAAGGGGGAGAAAATGTAACACCCCGTAGCAAAAACAGATTAAAAATAAGTTTTTCAAAAAAATCTGCACGTGCTACGAAGTGTGGCATCGACGGACCGTAGCCTGAACCACGGTCCGTCCTGCACAACCGTCGATGGGATCAGAAACACCCAAAAGTTTCAGCCTAGAAAAATTTGTGAAGTCTTGAACGACGGATGGATTTATGGTCCGTAGGTCAAACAACGGTCCGTAGTCCGTGACCGTCGATCAAGACTCCCTTCAACAACTCTCTGACTAGAGCTATGGATGACCAGCATAGTTCGTAAGTGGACCTACGATCCGTAGGTGGAAAATTTGCAGCCAGTTAAGGGGAAATGTATTTGGGTAAATTTAAAATGATCATAACTCTTAGCAAAAAAAATGAATTAGTTCTCCCATGACCCACACACAAATAGATAATTGAATTATTTTTCCATATCCACCGACCTTACTAAAATCAAACCTGTGTGTAAAATATTATGCCCATATTAGTAAAGGCCTGTCACAGAGACCCCCACAACAGACCCAACGACGGGGCGTTGAGCGCACGACGGACCGTCTAGTCCTAGCTGTCGAGAGGCCCGACAACAATCTTCCCAAGGGTCTTTTTGACCTTTCCCGCTCTGTTTAAACCCTGAGTTACATCGTTTTGACCCTAAATCATCATATTTTAGGAAGTTCAAGACTTGAAACATAATTAAAATATATCCAAGTCAAATCATTAAATCAAAACATAGTAAATTAGAAGCAAGAGAGGAGAAAAAATCTCAAGAACCCTAGTTCAAGAACATCACAAGGTCTAGCAGTTCCACAAATGAAACTTAAGTATTCTTCAATGGATTTCATCACCAGGTATGTGGGAATTCACTAGTGGGTTCCTTTCACCCATTGGGTCCTTAGTTTAAGTCAGTTCTTGATTGTCTTATCATGATTAAACCTAGGGTTTCTAGAACTTTGATATAACTTCATGAATTTATTAAATATATGTTCCAAATAAGATTATAATGTTATTACTCAGATTATCGCATGAATTTCAGAACCCTAGCTTTGTATTTCTTTAGTTCTTGAATTACACATGCTAGGTCATATATTTCAGATACTTCAGATATAAATGCCTCATTTATAAATGCATAATTACCAGATTAATTGTAGCATTCTATGTTTGAATGTTCAGTTTCGAGCTATCAAGTACTTACAGAAATTAAGATGTAATCAGTTAATTTTTACAGAATTCATTGGAAGTAGCACAATACCTAGTTGGACTAGGGTTTAGCGTACCAAATAGTCCCAGAACTACTAGCAAAGTAGGTTGTAAGTCCCCTCTGTGGGCAATTAGGTTAGTGATCACGCCAGCATGCCTTTATACCTTTGACAGGGTATATTGGATCCTCTCGATGAGGCTTATACATCGGACTCCACATTTAGCTCATGTGGTTTTGTTATCGGTTATTAGTAGCTCCCACAGTTCAGTTAGACTCTCTGCATTGACCATTTATCAGTATATTCAGTATTCATTTTCAGCATGTTATAAATTGGTCATTGCATCCAGTTAACTCAGAAATCAGCACATCACGTTCAGATTATTATATTTTTTTTTGTGCTTGTTAAGTTATGTTTTATTTCAGCTTTACTCTATCCTATATGCTCTGTACCTTTAAAGTACTTACGCATATGTGCACTACATCTTCTCGTGATGTAGGTTCAGGTTCACGGCATCCAAATCACGCATAGATTGATTTCTTAATCTCCAGTCAAGCAGATTCAGTGGTGAGTCCTCATTCTCCGAGGACAACAATCATGAGTTTCATTTCAGTATTTAGTCATTAAGTTTTAATTTTTGTCTTGATTTATCTTGGACTTGTCCCAACATTTCTAGTCTAGTTTAGAGGTTATTTTAAAAGATAGTTACATTCAGCATAGTGTTGAGTTAATAATTCTTTTGTATTAAACTCATTGTTTTCAAATATCTCACTTATAGAATATGGTATGCCCCATCTTTTCATTTTAAATATGATTTAGCTTCCACAACAAATTATTATCTTTAGTATGCTCATGATCATGCCAGGAGGTGTTAGATTGTGGATCCTTATTAATATAGATAACTGTTTACGCGGTTTAACCTGCAATATCCATATTTTTTTAAATTTAGGCTTTACTATTTATTCTCTGTAACAAAAAATACTCTGATTTATTAATATAAATATACCTCCCTGCCGTGGAAGTTTACTTACCGGGTGTTACCACGAAATATTGGTTTTTCTCTTTCTCTCTCTAGATCTCTCATCTCTTTCTGTTGAAAATTCTTGTGTTCTTCATCATCTAGTGTGTGTGCGTGATTTCGATCCAAACAACTGATATCAGAGCTAAGGAGATTCAACACGATCACTGAAGATGGATAGTTCAAACCTTGGAATCGAGAAGTTTGATGGATCCGATTTCAGTTTCTGGAAGATGTACATCAAAGATTATCTGTACCTGAAAGATCTTCACAAACCGTTGACCGGGGTGAAGTCGGAATCCATGACGGAGGAGAAGTGGAACCTTAAGGATTGCCAGGCTCTAGGGTTGATCCGGTTGACTTTGTCAAGAAACGTGGCGTTCAACATCGTGAAGGAGAAGACTACATCGGATCTGTTGAAGGCACTATCAAACATGTATGAAAAAACATCGGCAATGAACAAGGTATATTTGATGCGTAGATTGTTCAATTTACATATGTCTTAGAATGGATCCGTTTTTGATCATATAAACGAGTTCAATATGATTGTGAGTCAACTCAATTCTGTGGATATTAATTTCGAAGATGAAATTAAGGCGTTGATTTTGATGTCATCTCTGCCCGAGTCTTGGGATACTGTTGTTGCTGCGATTAGCAGTTCCCGTGGATCTAAGAAATTGAAGTTTGATGAAATCCGTGATGTTGTTCTTAGCGAAAGTATTCGCAAATGAGAAGTGGGAGACTAATCGGGCAGTGCTATCAGCGTTGACCGAAGGGTGAGAAGTAAGACGAAAAGCCAAAATCAACATGGTCGATCAAAATCAAACAATCAAGGAAAATCCCTGAACAGATCAAACGTGACTTGTTGGAACTGTGGAGAAAAAGGGCACTTTCGGACGAACTGTACAAAGCCAAAGAAGAAACAGAATCAGAAATTTGGAGATGAAAATGATTCTGTAAATTCAGCAGAGGACATTGGGGATGCTCTAATCCTTAGTAAAAACAGCCCGGTTGAATCATGGATTTTGGATTCTGGTGCATCTTTCCAACCGTCTCCAAGTAAGGAGTTGTTCCAAAATTTAAAATCTGGAAATTTTGTAAAGGTGTATCTTGCTGACAATAAAGCCTTGGAGATTGAAGGAAAGGGGGATGTTTTCATAAAGGCCACCTCAGGAAACCACTGGACATTGGAGGATGTCAGATATATTCCGGGGCTCAAGAAAAATCTTATCTCTGTTGGTCAATGTGATAGCACGGGATATGCAACAGAGTTTTGGAAAGGTTCGTGGAAGATTGTGAAAGGTGCTATGGTAGTAGCTCGTGGCACTAAATCTAGAAACTTGTACACCACTGCAGGTTGTATTAACATGGCCGTTGTTGCTGAAGGTGCTTCCGGTTCATGTCTGTGGCACAACAGAATTGGACACATGAGTGCTAAAGGAAAGAAGATACTAGTTGCAAAAAGAGCATTAGAGGGTCTGAAGTCTATTTATATGGGTCTTTGTAGGAGCAAAGTTATGGGCAAAAAGAAAAGAGTAAGCTTCACAAAGACTCCTAGAGAGACAAACAAAGTGCGGTTGGAAATGGTCCATACAGATGTTTTGGGACCATCTCCAATATCATCACTTGGAGGATCCAGATTCTATGTTACCTTCATTGATGATATCAGCAGGAAGGTATGGGTTTACTTCTTGAAGAATAAGTCAGACGTGTTTGTAACTTTCAAAAAGTGAAAAGTTGAAGTTGAGAATCAGACCGGTTTGAAAGTCAAATGCCTAAGGTCTGACAATGGAGTAGAGTATGACAAATCAGAGTTCAAGGCATTCTGTGCAGCTGAGGGAATCAGATTGATGAGAACAGTTCCTGGTAAGGCAAGACAGAATGGAATTGCTGAGAGGATGAACAGAACATTGAATGAGCGTGCAAGGAGTATGAGGATACACTGTGGGATGCCCAAAACATTTTGGGCGGATGCTGTGAGCACAGTTGCATACTTGATCAACAGGGGACCATAAATTCCTTGAGGGTTCAACATTCCAGATGAGGTGTGGACAGGAAAAGAACTCAAGTACTCACACTTGAGGACTTTTGGTTGCACTGCTTATGTTCATGTTGATCCAGAAAAGAGAGACAAGCTTGATGCCAAGGCTGTGAAGTGTTACTTCATAGGCTATGGTTCTGATTTGTTTGGTTACAGGTTTTGGGATGACAAGAACAGAAAGATCCTGAGACATTGTGACGTGACATTTGATGAGATTGTCATGTACAAGGACAGAGAGTAGAAGGTTCTAGAGATTTCAAAGCAAGTGGGAGTTGAGGTTGAGTTGGAGAAGAGTAACCCAAGAGATGTCGAAGCAGATACTCAACCAACTCCTACTCAAGAATCTGAAGTGCAGCAAGTTACACCTGAGCAGGTGTTAAGGAGATCATCCAGAACCATTATGGCACCAGATAGGTATTCACCTTCATTACACTATCTATTGCTGACTGATGAGGGGGAACCAGAGTCCTTTGATGAGGCCCTACATGTGGAGGATTAGATCAAATGGGAGCAAGCCATGGATGATGAGATGAGGTCACTTGAGAAAAACGACACATGGGTGTTGACAGAGTTACCTGCAGGGAAGATAGCTTTGTTGAACAAGTGGGTGTTCTGAATCTAGACTGAACCAGATGGCAAAAGAAGGTTCAAGGCTCTTTTAGTGGTTAAAGAATATTCAGAAAGGAAAGGTATTGATTATGCTGAAATATTTTCTCCTGTTGTGAAGTTAACCTCTATTCAAATTCTATTGAGTATTGTTGCATCGGAGAATTTGCATCTAGAGTAAAATAGATGTAAAAACAGCGTTTTACATAGAGATCTAGACAAAGAGATCTATATGCAACAACCGGAAGGATTTGTGGTTCCAGGAAAGGAACACATGGTGTGCAAGCTCACAAGGAGCTTGTATGGACTAAAACAAGCACCAGGGCAGTGGTACAAAAATTTGATTCCTTCATGATCAAGAGTGGATTCTGCAAAGCTGAAAAGGATCTTTCTTGTTACTTAAAGAAATACACTGATTCATATGTCTTTACTCTTGTATGTGGATGATATGTAGATTGCAGGATCTAGTATGAGGGAGATTAACAATCGGAAGACAAGGTTGTCTGCAGCATTTGAGATGAATGATTTGGGACCAGCGAAGCTGATTTTTAGGATGAAGATTTCTCGGGATAGATCCGTTGGCACTTTCAATCTATCTCAGGAGTTGTACATTGAGAAGGTGCTGAGAGCACTCAGGGTAAATGATGCTAAGCCCAGGACTACTCCGTTGGAAAATCATTTTAAATTGTCAAAGGAGCAGTCCCCCAAGACTGCCGAGGAGCGTGATCACATGGCACTTGTTCCATATGATTCAGCAGTTTGTAGTTTGATGTATGCTATGGTCTGCACTAGACCTGATATAGCACATGCAGTGGGAATTTTTAGCAGGTACATGGCGAACCCTGGGAAAGAGCATTGTGAAGCTGTGAAGTGGCTGCTGAGATATCTGAGAGGTACATCAGTACTTCACTTTGTTTTGGAAAAGGCTATGTGACTGTAGAGGGTTTTGTGGATGCTGATCTTGGTGGGGATGTTGACTCGAGCAAGAGTACATCTGGGTACATTTACACCATAGGTGGAACAGCAGTGAGTTGGATGTCCAGGCTTCAGAAGCGTATTTCTCTTTCATCTACTGAAGCTGAGTATGTGGCAATAGCTGAAGCTGGGAAAGAGATGATATGGCTGGCAAATTATCTTGAGGAATTGGGCAAGAATCAGAGCGAGAAGATTCTTTACTCAGATAGCTAGAGTGCCATACAGTTGGTGAAAAATCCAGTCTATCAATCAAAGACAAAGCACATCAGAAGGCGATACCAATTCACTCGCAGGGCAGTGAAGGATAGTGATATGTGCTTGGAGAAGATAGAGGGTTCAAAGAACCCGACAGAATGTTGACGGAATGTGTTTATGTTGGGAAACGTGGGTTATGTAAAACCTCGGTTGGTCTTCTGTAGTTGTTGCTACAGATGTTGGGGTGCGGTAAAGATGTTGATGATGAAGAGTTTTTTTTTTTGAGAATGTATTTTTTTGATGAGTGAGTCAGTCTCCAAGTGGGTGAATTGTTAGGTTGTGGAGCCTGATTAATATATATAACTGTTTATGGGGTTTAACCTCCATGGTGAGGTTGCCAGGGGGTTATGGGGGGCGGGAGCCCCCCATCCGAAGGCGGGGATTTATTCTCTATTTATTCTATTTAACAAAAAATACTTTGATTTATTAATATAAATATACCTCACCGCCGTGGAAGTTTACTTACGGGGTGTTACCCCGAAATATTGGGTTTTCTCTTTCTCTCTCTAGATCTCTCATCTCTTTCTCTAGAAAATTCTTATGTTCTTCATCATATAGTGTGTGTGCGTGAATTCGATCCTAACAGGAGGGTTAGCTTGGGATCACTTGTGGTCCTAGGTTCCGTGTCCGCGTCTGGGGATAGCTTGGGGAGTGACACCCTCATATTTTGCAACAAATCAGAAAAGTCAAAAAACACAAGTTGATCAACGAAATCTTTATCCAAGCATTTGAAAATTTATCCATCTTTACGAAATGCTCACTTCCACCATTTTTATGATGGTTTAAAACATTCAACAAAACTTGCTCATTAGACATTTTATAACAAAAATATTTTCAGTAAAGGGATTTTGTCAATTTTTCATAAAAAACATAATGGATCTACGCAAGGTGTATTAATTTATTTTTTAAATTGATTGTCCAAAAAAAAGAAAATTCCCTGATACAATATATATGTAATATATTAAAGACTAAAGTTTCTAGTCTTAAAAAGTAGAAATGGAAAAGAGCAAATAAGTTCATATAATACAAAGCCAAAATTTCAGCACAAACACAAACATAACAAAGTAATGACTAAAAGAGGAAACAAAGGAGTAGATTTCATCATTTATGTGCTACTTTGCCATGTCCATATTGCATGAGCTTTTGAGAAGCGTGAGACACAAAAAGGAAGAGAGTATGAGGGCTTTCAGATCGAGCAATTATAATTAGTGTTGAAATGAGACTTGCACGATTAGTCAGGTATGAAGACTCAAATAGCTTTGAAAGTATTCATGTGAATAGAGAGAGAGGGTGAGGAGATTAGTAAGACAGTTCAATTTTAAATAATAGTGAATAAATAAAATATAAAGCTAAGTACACTCATAAAAGGAATGTGCTATTCAAAATACGAAAAATGTGCAAATACCTACCAAGATATTTCTCCTACAATTGGAAGCATTAAAAAAACTCATAGCAACCAAGTCATCATCCATGTCTTTTAAACAAAAAATTAACACCCACATTTTTATCCATGATCCATCCACATTTAACAGTGCCGTCACTAAACAATTTAAAAAGAAACTTATACATATAACAGTACTAACTAATAGATTAAGGGAAAATCTTAAAATCTATGATTTTCTTCGCATAAAGATAATATAGGAATCTACAGAGATTTATCCTGATTATTCTTACACTAATGGTCTTTTTTTAAATGTAACCAACATAATTAACTAAGTAAGAATAATACTCGTCTCATTTAGACATATTTTTACATATGATTATATGATCTGCTTAATTTTATCATATCAAGACATCAAATGGATGTCTATCTTTGACCGACAAACTGATTTCAAGTGAAGATTTAAATACAAATGTGAAAGGAATATTGTTTTTAGATCTACATAGATCTCGAAGAAGAACCAAGTACATTTTGTAGTCATATATAAGTTAAGTAGTGTTCTAAAGAAATTAATCATTTAGTTAAATTCTTGGTGTAATTTTATTTATTAATTAGTAGTTATAATCTTAACATGGGAAATTACATGAATATTAAATTGAGTATATTGATATATAAATAGAGAAGTGCAATTATGAATCTGTAGTGGAATGATTTAAATTTATTAGGGTAAGAATAATTCAAATTAATTATTTTGAATTATTTCCATAATAGGAAGCCTCAAAAATGTTTTTTAACATTATTAACAAAGAATTACTTGGACTATGCAATTGTATTATCTAGACTTCTAATTGAATATGTGGGAAATAGTAAATCATTGTAATTAAGCTCCAATATCGATTAAAAAACATTATGCAATGAGAGATGGAGTGAACTAAATCTTAATAGGTTTTTTAAAGCTGAGGCAAAGTGAATTTTACAGGTTATGTTGATGACATTTGTGAGAAACAAGAGTGCCTCTTGTGGAATAATCCCAACCACAAGTGGTTTCAACCTTTGAAAAATCAAGGAAAATAAGGAGCATATTCAACTTTGACAACCACCCTAGCAGACAAATTAGAGCTTAAAGATCATATTGGAGCCTTAGAATAATTTCTAGTTTGTTTTTATTTTTGTCTTTTCATTTTCTGGTCTATTCCTATTTTAGGATTTGTTGTGCTGGCTGGTAATTATTTCAAGTCAATAAAGGACCTTTATTCCCAATTTGGATTTTCTTAAAAATTGTGGTCCCTACATGCCCAAATAAATTAGAACTCAAAATCATATTTCTATTGGAAAAGGAAGAGTTACCTGTATTTTTCTTGTTTTCCCATAAAATACTAGGTTTTCTACTCCTTTGTGGATTGGGAAAAGAAATCTATAAATTAAGATAATCCTCATATAAAAAATTGATGAATTAGTTTTCTATCATACTCGTTTACCCAAGTATTGAGAGCTTTCGGATGTGAAGAGTGTGTCATTATAGAAGAATTAAAAGTTGTTGTCTATCTTGTGGATTCCCTTGAACGTATGTCTAACTTTGGATTCGCTTGAAGGTATTTGCTCATGCTTCAAGAGGTAATTATTGAATAAAATTTTCATGTGTTCTAGCATAATTTAAAATGTTTAATCATAAAATATTGGTTTTTATTATTCGTGCAAGTTGTAAGACAATAGTATGCTTCATTATATATATAGTTTTCCAACGACAAACTGCCAAAATATTTAAACTGCACTCTCCCTAACATAACTATAGCTATGAAGAACAATTATCTAAATTATAAGAATATAGCCTTATTATGTCTGTTATGTTTGCTATTTCTGATATTTCCTTATTTTTTCTAATTAAATTATTTTGAGTTTCTAGTAGAATAACTAGTATAAAGTGTAAAAATTTCATACTTTTGGACTAATTACATCCAATAGGTGTAACATTCCAGAAAATATACCCGTCTAGTAAAGGGACTATTAAATTTCAACAAAAGGTGTTGGGAGTAAATAGGCATCGCAATGCCTCATGTTAAGAAATTTTGGGCATATTAGAAAATTATGGGCATCGTAGAAAATATTAGCTTAAAAGGGTGCTAGCCAATTTTCTAAGTGTTAACAAGATTTTTTAAGAAATGTACCTGCAATAAAGACCCTCGGCTAAAAAAAATTTCCCTTAACTCCCAAATTAGGTACTAGCTATCCAAGTGTCAAGCCTAAGTACCATATCACATGATCATTTGAAATGATCATGTAGATTAAGTAGTGTCCAAGGACATAGTGAGGATCCTTTGGACAATAAGTAACCATTCCCAAATAAATCATAAATATTAGTTAGTTATTCAATTATAACCAACCCATGTTCTTGCACATGGTAAAAGCATGTGGCAATCGGCAAAGGGGGACAACCCTAACCGAATTTGGTTAGGGTAAGTGGGGGGGGTGGAGGGGAAGGCATGCACATTTGTTCAACCATGTGGGGCCTAGCAATATAACTAATTCTAGACTCTAACCTACTGCTCTAACTAACAAACTAACCTAGGACAAACAGAAATAAACTAACTAGTGCAGCCGACAACCTAAGACTTAAATTGGGTGACACCAACCTAGTACCTAACTTAGGATTGTCCAAAATGTTGGTTATGGTCCGACTAATCAAGTAATCTTCCATAATGTTTGAGTCAACTCTAAAAGATAAGAAGATAATGAAAGTGAGCAAAGCACCGATAGACGACTTATGAGCATATGCTTTCACATGTAAGTCTACATATAAAAGGCTACCACCGAGGTTTATAAGTAGTCTACTAACATTCCTTGTCTTTGAAATATGTTTAGCCAACATAGGAACTAGCCTGTGGTTTCCACCTAAGAGAGCTAGGTATTTTTCGATCTCACCTTGGCTAGTGAGATCACCTCTTTTCGGTGTGGGGTAGACACTGGATTTCATTTTTATCTTACATGATATATGTTGGTTAATGCTCAAAAAGATGTTCTTGGTTCACTATAGCCGTGAGCAAGACCTTTCTGTGTGGGGTAACCACTTGAGATGGATTTGGCTTAGCCGAGAATCACCCCTTTCGGTGTGGGGAAGACCTTGAATTTCATGAGTAGCTCACATGATCTAGATTCGTTTTAACCGGTGAATCACCTCTTTTTTTGTGTGGGGAAGACACAGGAATTCATGTTAGGTCTCATGATCTCACTTGTAAAGATTTCTCTAAGAAAGCAAGAAAGAAAGATGATGGAATCTATGTTCAAAGTGAAATATGAAAGTAAGATCTTAAGAGTATCAATTGTCAATATCAATACAAATGAAGTTTCACCAAATAATGGGCATAGCCAAATAAGATTGGCTGATAATGACTTCTTATATGATTCCAACAAAGGGGAGTAGAAATATAATAGCAAATCAAAGCTTCATAACTTCCCTAACATGAAGATGATGAAATAAGTTGCATAGCCAATAGAGACTAGCTTATGAAGTGTTAATGAATATATATAATGCAATATATGACTCATTGTGTGTATATTAAAAACATTCCTTAGTACTTCGATTACTTACTCGTTTCATTATGGGTATGGGACTAGAATGAATCATTACACTTGTAACTAAATCGTAGGACCAAAGGAATTATTGAACTACACAAGAATAAGAAGAAAAAGACTGAAAAATAAACTTTGTCAAGAATAGATCTCTCGGGTTCAAGCATAGTGAATTTAACTAGATGAATGTGATGAATGCAAGAAGGGGCTTGTCTGCGACCTCTGAGAGGTCAACGCCACTGGTTGCGATTCGGGTTCAATAATCCAGGTCGTGACAAACATAGTACCTGAGCATGAGGTGAAATTACCTAGGAACTAAATCGCAAAACTACCACATTACGTAGTTTCTAACTCATGGTCGTGAAGCGTGCCACAATCACGACTTAGAGAGTAAGTGATGTTAAGAATCTTCCATTCTTCTACTCTTTATCATGCAGTGTAGAGCTTTGACATTGTGTATCATACGAGAATCTAATTCCCGTTTTGTGCATAAGTGCAGAAAATGAACATGAGGAGAAATGCAGACAAGAGAGTTGGAGAAGCAGTTGCTGGGGGAAACCAAGATCCTCTTCAAGCCCCATCAGCTGGAGTGGAAGTGCCTGTCAACCCAGCTGCGTTGAAGGATGGAGAAGTTAGAGAAGCACTAGTTCAACTGGCCCAAGCCATCACCACTCAAGCACAGGCTATGACAGCCCAGACCACTAGAGTGGGTGCTTCTAGGAAGAACCTACATGCTAGCACTATGGCTAGAAAACTGAAGGACTTTACTAGAATGAATCCCCAGTTTACCACGGATCCAAGCCCAATGAGGATCCTCAAGAGTTCTTGGATGAGGTCCAAAAGATTTTGTGTGCCATAGGAGTTGATGAGGAGGTGAAGGATGAGTTGACTGCATATCAACTCAAGGATATGTCACAAGTTTGGTACCGGATGTGGGTAGATGGTCCTACATGAGGAGATGTCCCCATCATTTGGAATGTTCTCAAGACTACCTTTCTGGAGAGGTTCTTTCCCAGAGAGAAACGTGAAGCCAAGGAGCTCATCAACCAGAGAAAGGGAGGTATGTCTGTCAAGCAGTACTCCTTGAAGTTTGTTAAACTTACAAAGTATGCTTCTTCTCAGGTACAGAATAGCAGGGATGAGATGAGCATATTTGTGACTGGCGTGTCGGACGATCTAGTAAAAAATTGTCGGGCATCCATGTTGCATGACAACATGTATCTGGGAAAATTGATTGAGCATGCTCAGAAAGTAGAAGAGAGTTCATGAAGGCAAGAAGCCTAAACGTGCGAATCAGACTAGTTCCAACAAGGGTAGGGGCTCATTTGGAGTCAAGAACAGGCCTAAGTTAAAGAGGAAATCAGGAAATACTACATTTTCTAAGAATACTATGCCAAGGAGAGCAATGATAGAAATGCCAAATGTGATTGAAAGTCGAGTGATAAGTGTGGTCATTCGCATGGAGGTGAGTGTTTTGTAGGTACTAATGCCATCTATGGGTGCGGCAAGAGCGGGCATATAGTCAGGGATGGCCCAGATATAAGAAATAAGGCAAGGACAGATGCTCAGCCTTGGCCAACTCCTAATGTTGCAGCCGATCCCCCAAAGAGAAACAGGTTCTATGCGTTGACACAAATCGAGGAACAAGAGAAGTCCACAAATGTGGATACTAGTAACTTGCTTGTATTCTCCCTTCTTTTTATGGATTATTAGATCCAACATCTACCTTGTCTTTTGTTACTCCATTAGTGTCTCGTAAATTTGACTTACTTCCTGAGATCTTACATTAACCGTTTCTAGTAAGTACTACCAGAAGAGACAGTGTTAGGGTCGATGGGCTATGTAGAGAAATAGATGGCGTAGTGGCAAAATCCCTTTGAAATTATGTTGGGTGTCATTAGGTTCAAATCTTAATACCAACAAGATGTTATCTATGGGGTTAGGAGTCAATGAGAACCTATCTTACGAAGAGGTTCCTGTTGAAATTTTAGATCACCAAGTGAAACGGTTGAGGAACAAGGAGGTTGCCACCATGAAAGTATTATGGCAGAACCACCTTGATGAGGTAGCAACGTGGGAGGCCGAGGCCGATATGAGATCCCGTTACCCACATTTGTTTAGCTCTTGAGGTTAGATATACTCTTCCAAAGTCTGGTTTTGTTAAGAAACTCTAATTTTTCAGTGCATTAGTCAATTTTTGTGTTGTAAGTCCATAATCGGGTGTTTATTACTTGAACTATATGAGATAAAATGAATTCATGCTTGCATTCATATTGCGGTTTTTGTATAGCGTAGGCATGATTTTTGTGTTGCATGTGTTGTGATGTGTATTAAGTTAAGCGCTATTAAGAAGGAAGTTCCTCATTCTCATATACGAAGCTTTATATAAGCTTGAGTAATATGATTTATCCAGGGTAAGTGTGTACCAGAAATTCGCAAAGAGTAAGGTCTCAACTATGTTATGGTGTTTTCGAAAATTACCCTCCTTGATGCAAGATGAAGTGTAATGTCATTCTGAGACGAATGTTCCTAAGGGGGAATAATGTAAAATTTTAGAAAATATACGCGTCTAGTGATGGGCCTAGTAAGTTTTAAGAATAGGTATTGGGGGTAACTAGGCATCCCAAACCACAATATTCAAAAATATTGGGCATATTAGAAAATTATAGGCGTAGTAGAAAGTATTGGCTTAAAAGGGAGTTAGCCAATTTTCTAAGTATTAACAAGCTTAGTCAAGAAATATACCAGCAATAAAGACCCTGGGCTGTAATCCTTTTTCCCTAATCTCCCAAGTTAGGTACAAGGATCATTTAAAATGATCATGTAGATTAAGCAGTGCCCAAAGACATAATGAGGATCCTGGGACAATAAGTAAACATTCCCAAATAAACCATAAATAATAGTTATATAGAAATTACAACCAACCCATGTGCAATCACATGGACAAAGCATGTGGGAATCGGCCAAGAGGGGACCACCCTAATCGAATTTTGTTAGGGTAGTTGGGGGGGGGAAGGCGTACACATGCGTTCAACCATGTGGGTCCTATATTTCTAACTAATTATAAACTCTAACCTACTTCCGTAACTAACTAACTAGACTAGGATAAACCTAAACAAACTAATTAGTGCAACCGACAACCTAAGACTAAAATAGGGTGACACCAACCTAGTAACTTGTTAATGAGACAACCTAGTACCTAATCTAGGATTGTCCAAAAGGTTGGTTATGGTCCTAACAACTAAGGGATACATTAGTAATTAACCTAGGTTACTTAATTAATTTATTTAACAACTTAATTAATGAATTTAAATGGGCAAAATCGAAGTCACAAAGCAATTTGTAGATTTCGGTTAAATAATCAAAAGACAACCTATTACCTAACTGAATATTGTCCGAAGGGTTGGTTATGGTACTAAAAACATAGGGATACTTTATGAATTACTCTAGTATACTTAATTAATTGATTTAGCATCCTAATTAATTAATTTAAAAGCGAAAAACCGAAATCACAAAGCAATTTCCAGATTTCAGTTAAGACAAGAAAAAGACAACCTTGTACCTAACGTAGGATGGTTCAAAAGGGTTTTTTATCGTTCCAATGACTTAAGGTGAATTAATTACCCTAGGTACCGTAATTAATTAAATTATTCGATTAATTAATTAATTTACAGGGTTCAAAACGAAATTTTTAGGAATAAAATCAGATTTGAGTAACTGTTGTGTTTTCCTAGTTCTAGTCAATCTACGAGGGGCTTTTTAATAATTAATTTATTTACTTATTTGATAAACTTATTAATACATAGTTGAATCAGACAATATAAGTTTCTAAACCTAAAACTCACGATCAAAAACTCAGAGAACACAACGCTAACACGAATGAAAGAAAGAGGCAGAAAGTTCATAGACGTTCTATGCAATTTAAAAGTTTCTCCAATTTTTTTTCAAGGTGGTATTCGTAGATTAAGTTTTACCTAATGTATGGGTTTATATGCTGGAATTGTTTCTCCAAGATTACTTTCATTTGGACAATTCATGAGATATTGAAAACTAGAGTTTTTCCTATCTTTCTAGTTGAACTTCCTTTCCATAGTATCCTCGTATGATTTCAATGTTGAATAGGTTAGAGATCATGTTTTTCGTATGTGGTTTTGGATGATCATAATTTATAGGGTTCTTGAATTATAAATGTAGAACGAACCTATGAAATTGTAATCGTATGAAGTTAAATGTTTACAACGTGAATTAAGAATCGAGGATATGCTAGTTACGTCCGTAAATATTTAAGTGTTGATGTGTTTGTCCGAATGTTAACTTGCTTTTATTGTGAATTTATGAAGATGTTATATTAATCAAATGTTAATATGATTCTGTCCAAGAAGTTTAAAAACATTATCCCTAAAGTCATGAACTAAGATGTTCACATCTTGAGTGTATTGCTTATCTTAGGCCAATAAATTGGCTAATAGTACACTGTCCCAAAAAGAATGCATGCAAATGGATATAATTTTATGTTAAATAATTAAAGAATTATCTAATTGTTCATACATATCAAATTTAAATATGAACACACATAAAATTTGCTTATGCCAACAAAAATGATTATGTAGTTAAATATCCTAGTGTTTAGGCCAAGAACAATCAGATGCCAATCTTGTGTAGTGTGACTAAAGAAATGACTACATAAGCACTTATAAACTAAGTCAATTAAACAATATACAAGACCATGCAATTCATTGAGACAACTCCCAACATGTTCTACAAGAATGATATATGAACTTGTGAATGTCATTGAATGAAGTGCTCATCGTCCATAATCGATGATATGAAGCTACTACACTAAAATAAGCAAGTAACGTGAGTAATAACATAAATAATGATGTCTAAGTTAAGAAAAAGTTACCATAATGAGGTGGTTAAAAGAAGTGAGACAAGTTGCACTTACACCTAAGCTACTATGTTAAAAATACCCACGAATGAAGGTGTTAGAACGTGTGAGACAAGTCTTATTAACACCAAAGATGTTATATAAAGATAATTCACATTTCATCAATGTAAAGAAAAGAATGACAAGTCATCAATAGAGTAAGTAATTCTCAATCTAGAAGCAAGCTTCCATAAGGTTTGAGTCAACTCTTAAAATATAAGAAGATAACTAAACTGAGTTATGAGCCTATGCTTGCACGTGTAAGTCTCATGAGACGAGGATACCACCGAGGTTGATAAGTAGTCCCCTTACATCGATAGTCTTATAACGATGTCTAGACCACATAGGAACTATCCTGTGGTTTCCACCTAATAGAGCTAGGTATATTTCGATCTCACCATGGATAGTGAGATCACCTCTTTTCCGTGTGGGGTAGACACTATATTTCATGTTTAGATCACATGATTTAGGTCGGTTAATGCTCAAAAAGATGTTTTTTTTCACTATAGCTGTGAGCCACCCCTTTCGGTGTGGGGTAAACACTTGAGATGGATTTGCTTTAGCCAGTAATAACCCCTTTTAGGTGTGGGGAAGACACTAGATTTCATGTTAGCTCGCATGATATTACTTCTAATGTTGTCCCTAAGAAAGCAAGAAAGATTATAGAATGTATGTTCAAAGTGAGCTATGAAAGTAAAAGGTTAAGAATGTTAATTGCCAATATCAATACCAATGAAGTTTCAGCAAATAATGGACAAATCCAAATAAGATTTGCTTGTAATGGCTTCTTATATGATGCCAATAACGGGGAGTTGAAATAGAATATCAAATCTATGAAGATGATGAAATAACTGGCATAGCCAATAGAGACTAGCTTATGAAGTTGTAAATATATAATGTAATAAATGACTCATTGTAAGGGTAGTGAAAACATTGCTTAGTCCTTCGATTACTTACTTGATTCATTGTGGGTATGGAACTACATTGAATCATTGCACTTGCAAGTAAAACATAGAAATTGAACAATACAATAAGAAGAAGAAAAAGACAAAAAAAAAGTGTCAAGAATAGATCTCTCGCGTTCAAGCATCACAAATTTAACTAGATGAGTGTGATGAATGCAAGAAGAGTCTTGTCAGCGATCTCTGAGCGGTCAACGACGCCTGTTGCAATCCGAATTCAAGAATCTGGGTCGTGACAATAAGCTTCCCAAATAACAAAAAACCCAGATTTTCCTAATTACAAAAATTCAAGTTTTTCATTACTTTTGGATATATTCTTTTGTGGTCCGGTAATTGCAAATAATAAATTATTTGATGGGAGAAATGTAGACGAGAGTAGAGGGGATAAGGTCTGAAACCGGAATCCTAATTAAACCAAATTTCGACATAACAAACGACATGGGAGCAAGAATAATATATTATTGACTAGCAAGAAGATGTACTAAGAAAATTCCAACTTATTCTTCAAATTTCACATTCTAATTGACCTTCCTGAGTTTTTTGATCATTATGATATCAGGTATGGTAAAAGTTTTACAGGTGAAAATATATCTAGGGATGGCGCAAAATTTACTTTGCCTGAGGATATACAGTTTCAGAAAGCACACAGTCCTTTCTACTTCTAACAGTTCAAGAAGATGTTCGAGCATTTTCTACTGTTTCGAAAACTTCGTTTTTGGTCTGGAGGCATTATTATTTGCTTTCTGATCTAGACCATTAGCTAACAAGTATCTTTTCTGGTAGAATATCCCTCAACACAGTATCACGGTCTATACGAGTATCAAACTGGTACCAATGGGTACTAATATGCCACAATGTTAGAGAAAAGTATATATCTCATGTATTGCTTTCATCCACTGTTACCTTCTTTCCATAAGACATCCTCCTATAATGTCATGATTTCTGATCAGGCCTCTACTACTGAAAAAACGTTGATGACATCAGAAGTTTCAATTCCATTTTGTCCTAAATGAGACATAATGTCGGGATTAGATTTTCCTTATAATATTGTTTAAAACATCTCAACTAATCCAACAATTCTAAATAATTTTTCATTCTTTTTAAATTTTGTATATACCTTTGTCATGGTATTTCCATTCAATCATTGAATCATTAGAAGAACAGGTGTCAGTCGGACGAGGAGAACAATGGGTGACTCTGCTCTTCAATATTTAAATATAACTATAATTTGTTATTTCTAGGAAATTGAGCACATTGTTAAACATTCTAATAGACATGGTTGTTGTATTTGGAGAAAAACAAGTTCGTTTATCTTTTTCGCATTTCAAGCGATGAATTCCAATAGATGAAAGATTTTAGCATTGACAAGCCAAGATGTTTGGGGAAAATTTCAGTTTCATTTTTTTTGAAAATATTTGATTGAACCTTTTATTTTTTTCAAATAAAAACAAGAGACTTCCACTTCGAAATTAACATGGAAGTGTTTAAATAGGAGATATAATTTCCTTGACAATTAAGTGCAATTTTTTGTAAGTTAACGCAAGCACAATAGAGAGAAATCTAAGGTTAACCATTTTCTCAATAATGTATTTGTCCATAAAACATCATCACGTGCTTGGTTTTCAGTTTTCCCCAATGTTTTCATATGCTAAAATTGAACAAAACATAGTTATTATATCGAATTGATTTTTCTAGACATGTTTAAGAGTATATCAGTGTTTCTAATAAATAATATGATATTATAAACTAATTGTCGGAGGCTTATTACTCTCAATATTCTTGTTATACTTCTCCTCTTGATTTAGAAGAAGCATTTTCCTTTTTCATATTTGTAAATCCTACAGATTTACATTGATAACTTGAGGGTTTACCTTCGAATGATATATCTATGACCTTTTTTTCTCCCTATCGAACCAAAAGTACTTGTGATGAGCTGAGATGAAATAACGTTTTTATGATTCAAAAATAATAAGATGAATAGGTCCTTAGCAAGTTTTTTGAAGAACTAGGTTGAAGTAGTTAGAGTTACTACAACAAAAAAGATATTTCATAGTAATATATTTTCCTTTTAGAAACAATAGTGATCAGTTATTATTGGTCAAACAGCATACATAGTTTCAAGTTAGACGTTACTTTAATTTCATTCCTTTACTAAGTCTCTCGTCGCAAGCTCCTACAGAAAATTTTCTGGTAGTTGAGTTAATATTATTGCATCTAGAGTATGATACATTATAAATATATAAAATAGGACCAAATATAAAAAAGTGTTCATTAAATAGTATACAACATGTATAGATATAATACATAGACCTAACTTAACTCAGATACTAGCTCATGAATGAAGGATTGTCCACATTATATAAGCAAACCACCGGTCCAATCCCCAACAAATATGGGGATCTTAATCACTCTAACACACAGTACATTTACCCTTAATGGGGATCCCAAATGGGATGAACTTGAATATGATTCCATGTAAAGAAATGGTATTTTGCTCTAACTTAACATCAAAATCAAGAGCATAAGAGAATAAGTGGTCAAATCCATGGAAGCCAACAATTTTGTTTCCCAACCAATGTGGTACTTTGACACACTCTAACGCGCATTTCACGATCAACCACACTTGAGCGTGCAGCGGTAGACCAAATAATGATAAGCCTTGTGTGGGATTAAGTAATAATCCACACCTTAGTAGTTATTTTTTTTGTTGAATTATCATGTCTTTACATGGTATCATAGCCTTTTTCCATTTGGACAGTCGATACACACTCAAATTCAGCTCCGGCTTGTGCGTGTAGGCGTTGTTTGAGTTCCACATTGGTTCGGGAATTAACTAATAGTAAACTTAGATTCATTTGGTTTGTCATTTTTTAATAAAAAAACATGAAATGATTGAACACACTTATAATCATAAGTGGGATATAATTAATTTGAACAATATATACTATTTGTTATTTTGATTCATTAATGAGAATTATTGTTTATAGTGCCACATTTCTAGTTCATTGATTGTACATCATAATCTATCGAATCACTTCTGAGATTCTCTTAATATAGTTTTATACTTTTTAACACCAACTTTTTTAGTGTAAGAGATTTGTTGTATTTCTTAATAGACTCTAAAAATATAATAGAAAGAAAGAAGCTGATGAGAAATGACAACAGAGCAAAGGAACACAATGTTATATCAAAGAGTGTAAAAATGTCGCATGATATAGTGATGGAGATCATCTCCTTCTTGACGTTGAAGCTTGTTATTCAATGTAAACATCTCTCCATGAATTTTAAAGGTAGAATATCTCATCTTGAATTTTCTAAAACATTGTTCCAACGCCAAAAAGTGACCACTACGGAACTCATCTATTAAGTAAAGCATTGTATATCAATCAAACAAATTCCAAAAATATCGTTCAACCCTATAACTCAATGTTTTATGACGTTATGTTTTGTCTTAGAGATTATGGTCTCATGTAATGGTTTAATTCTCTTTTATGGGAGAGAATTAGGGGTTACAGTGTTTTCAACTTCATAACTAGAAAGCGTCAATTGATTCCATATTCTAATGCTCATTGAAATTAGTTACAAAAAACAGGCCTAGTAGTTAAATACTCTAATGAAATCCATACAAATTGGTCTCATGTATAACCATTTCTAAAATTCTAACTTGTTCAACGAATTTAGCTTACTTTTATCCGAGTTATATGGCCTATGACGTGGGATCCAACTGAGAACCATTAGATTCATATCATTACCTTACGGTAGTCCACTTTTTATTTGGAATTATTCCGTGTACATTTTTAGAAGTGACAGCAGTGCTATATCTCTTGAAACAAAGAAAGAAGAGGATATACTCTTTAACCTTCCCGAGTTTATTGAACATTATATTCTCAACTATAGAAAAGTATTGACTTTAAGGGATATGAGTTGTAGGAATATATGACTAGGCAGGGCACAAGGTTTACATACCCTTGTAAGCATTTTATGAAAGTATATAGTCATTGGTACTTAAGAGAGAGGAAGAAAATATTAGAGGGTTTCCAAAACTTAGGAATGGATTTCCATATTATAGGCTCTCCAGTCTATATGGGGAGTAAGTATGTGTTTTTTGTTGTACAACGCCCGCCAAAACTGTATCATGATCTATAAGATTATGATACCAACATCAATGTGTAAAATGTTGCAGTTATGGACTCAGTTGATTATCCCATGTATTTCTTCCACTCAACATTATCTTGTGTCCATAAGACTACTTCCATTTATATAACGACTGTTCATAAGGCTTATATTGCTGAAAAGTTTTAAGACATCAGACTTGTTATTATCGAAGGTACCAACTTGTTGAAGTTTAAGGCTTTAGCCTTTCAGTTTATGCCAGAGAAGGAGACACATTATAAGAGCAGATTTACCAATCTTCAGAGAATTAATAAAATAATAGATATGGCGTATGCACTTCATTATCTTAACCATGATGGTGATATGCCCATGATTCACTATGATTTGAAACCAGACAAGATTCCTTTTTATAAAGATCTCAGAGCTCAATTGGGTGATTTTGGTTTAGTGAAACTCGTTCCTAAATTTTGTAATGAAATTACAGGTATGGTCAAGATAATGTATTGCATACGCCAAATCTTTTTATAATATTCATTCTTTGAAATATGGTTAAGCTATTCTTCTCGTGTATCGTCTTATCTAGAAATCAGAATAATGATTAAAGCCTTAAAGTTCAATTAGTTTGTACCTTTGATAATAATTCTTACAATGTTGTCAAACTTTTCATCAATAAACGCCCGCTGACCAATGATAACATAATTGGAGGGAGTTTTTGGGACACAAGCTAATGTTAGGTTAAAGCAACACATGGATTACTCAATTGTATCCATAAGTGCAACATTGTTTTACACATTCATGTTTGTATCATACTTGTAACTATCATGATACTATTTTGAAGGACACCATACAAAAAAAATTCGTTTGCTATCGATCCAATCTTAAAATCTTATAATATGGCCATCCGGACATAAAACAAAGTTATTCTATGTATGGGAAACCCTTCAAAAACAACTTTCTCTATCATTAGTTCCAACGACTATGTACTTTCTCAAAATTCCTACAAGGGTGAGTAAACCTTGCACCCTCCCTAGCCATATATCTCTACGTTACTAATCACTATCATTCACAATTTTCCATAGTTGGAAACATAATGATAAATAAACTTGGGAGGGTCAATGAGTATACCCTTTTCTTTCTTTGTATGAAGAGCTAGAAAACTACCAACTCTTCTAAAAATATAGACAATAATTCTAATAAACAGATGGACTACCGGTAGGTTAGGACATGATACTATTGGTTGTCAGCTGGATTTCTCACCACAAGCCATATCTCTCTATTGAAAGTAAGTGAAATATATAGAACTAGTTGGAATTTTCAACCAGGTTACTTATTGTTACCAATTTATATTGATTTGCATTAGGGTAGTCAACCGTTAGGCCTATTTTTTCTAGCTCATTTCTAGGAACATTCAGATAGGTAATCAATTGACGCTATGTAATTAAGGGTTTGAATACATAGTCAAAGAGAATCTGACCATTACATGAGTTAAAAATCACTGCGCCAAAACATAACATCGTCATATAATGAGTGATAGCGATAAGGACATATTCTAAAATTGTATGGTTTATCTCCTGGCATGTACTAAATAGACGAGTTGTGTATAAGTTACTTTATCGCGTAAGAAAAATGTCATAAAAAATTCAGGATGAGATATCCTCCTTTTAAAATTCTTTGATTGAAGTTTACAGTGATTTATTAATATCAAATCCTAAATGGAGATAATCTTATAACTGTATCATTCGGCATTTTTTTTTAATAGACCATTGTAATCCTCTACTCTATTGGTGTTTCTCATGCCCTTAATTGTTTCTGTTCTCTTTTCAAGTCTATAACGGAAGACAACAAATGTTTTTCTCTAAAATAAGTTGGTGTTAAATAGTATAAAACTTTATTAGGGAATTCATTGAAGTGGTTCAAAACATTCAACTGAACAAGCAATGAACTAGATATAAGGAACTATAATAAATAATTCTTGTTAAGAGATTAAAACAACAATAAATTTGGCTAAGTGTTGAAAGGATGAAGTCGACAAGGTTGTTGGATTTGTAAAGTTGGTTAAATCAACAAACTATTTGAGTTCAAAGATCATCCCCCTTACAGTTGACATAAAACCGCGATGTTTCAAGGAATCAGATTATGGTGACAAACACTTAAATATGTGAACATGTACAAAGGGTCTATGATTTCATTGGCTTGAATGAGGAGCAGCTTGATGATCCAAACATTGTTGATCTTCTCTTGCAGTTCTATGGTATGAAAATTTAATTTAAAAAATTGCGTTTAGAGATTGGGCTGACATTAAAGAACAATCAGCATAGAAACTTGATTTTTCTGAGGTGGTGTCTTTGAAAATTTATGGCATGATGAAGGGCAATGATGAATTTTGAAGTGAATTTCATGAAGTGTTGAAGGAAAAAGACATTCTTCATGCTGAATTCAATCTTGCATTTGGCCATTGCTAGTTCTAGAAAAAATCATGAGGAGTCTTCCAAAGTGAAAATTTCCGAGTCTAAGGCATTTGGACGCAGAAGGAGTGCCAAAAAACTCGAGAACTTCTTATGGGATATGGAAAATACTTAAATGCAGCCCATTTATGTGTTGAAGATATGGTGTCAATCACTAATATATATCTTACTAGTGATGCAATATTGTGGTGGCGTACAAGAATGGATGAAAAAGTAAGTGTTGAACATCCTAAAATTGATTCGTAGGAACTTCTAAAAAAACGAGTTGGAGTATCAATTCATCCCTTGCAATGCAGGCTAGATTTCTAGGGACTATTTGAAGACATTATGGAAGACCAAATCTATTAGATACTATGTCAATGAATTTTCTTTTTCGATTATGGATATTAACAATATGTCCAAGGAGTATAAATTTCATAATTTCCTTTATGGAGTACATAAATGGGCATATAAATAACAACAAAGGCAGAGCGTTAAAGATCTTCCTTGTCCAATTGCGACGGCAGATGCATAGGCAGATTTTCGTTTAGGAAGAGATAATGCAGAAATTTTTACGTTTATTTAAGTCTAAATGGAAAGAAAAAATTAAGGATTTGAAGAAAAACATCCCAATGTTGAAGAAAAGGTCAATGAAAAAGGAAAACAGGAGGTTGGATACTCTAAAGGCATAGAAAAAGGTAGGTTTAATGGATGAATTATTTTGATGGACCACACATGGAAAGAAACTGTAAAAAATGGGCCACAAATTTTAATTGTTTCTTTTATGAAGGTGATGATGTAGAGCCACATGAGGATCCCGTAGCATGTGTTAATCGTATAAGTCTGTTGTTTGATGATGTTGCAGTATCTCAATATATTTCATCGCGAGCGATAAAGCAAATTGGTGGGGGTGGTCTATTCGATACCTTAGATAAGAAACTCCATTAAATGGCAGCATTGATAAGATATTCATAATGTTAACCTTTTCACTTGAATAAACGGCTCGCAAGATCAACGCAACAATGAAATGGAATTGATGTCACCGTGGGATGAAGCAATGTCATAGATTTGTGACCGTGGCATGGTAACATTTAGTGGGAGAAATTCAAGTGTGAAAAGTCTTAGTATAGCAGTATTAAACATAGGAGAATCTCATCCAAAAGGAAAGTAATGTCAAAGCAGCCAAGCGGTTACAGAACACATGCCAAGCATATGACCAATGGTTATAAAAAGTTTAGAAGTATCTTATTTCGTTTGGAACTTGTTTTTGGCACCGTATTTGAATTATTTTGAATATGTGAAGTAGTTGTGGGGGGTCAACCACATAGGATATGATCATAGTAAGGACAACAAGTGTTTTATTTTAATTACGTCACATGTCGGGAGTTAGCTGCACATAATGTTATAACTGTGTAGGTTGCCCTGGGTGTAATATCGGGGTTTTATTGTTCTAAATATTAGGGAATACTAATTAGAGTGTTAAATATAAGTTAATGTATACGGTAATCTTAAAGTGCTAAGGTCGGCACGATTTAAGAGTGTTCTGTATTCATTTTATTAATACATGTTGGAAATTAAATTTTAAATAAAATTGGTTGTCTTTGCCTCAATTTATATTTTTGGGGCTTTATTATTTTGTTTCTTACTGTTTTATGTTTCTTAAAAACGTCCTAGAGTCAATCTCAACACGTTGCTACCTATTTTTCCATGTTAACACTCTTAATTTGTCTAAGTATTCGGAGGCTGAAGTCAACAAGGTTGTTGTCTGCCTAAATTAAGATAAATCAGTGAACTATTACATCAGCCCACTTACACCTTCCATGTATTCTTTTATGGTGAATGGGGAAAAATGGTTATTTCGTGAAAAAGTGAGGAATACGATAAGGTGACACATGTCGCCCCTCCCATTGATATTGGTTATGGAGTCTTTAACTAAGGCCTTTAAAATTTTGAGGGGCTTATCAGAATTTAGATTTCATCCAATCTTTTAATAATTTAAGCTTACAATATGTTTATTGGAGGAATACTACTTAGGGAACTCCTTTTAATTTATATATTATAGGTTTCACAGTAAGTACTTTTCATGTAAAATACTTGGTCTTACCACATTCCTCTAAGTAATGACGCAAACTAGACCCATCAATTAACTGGAAAATTCAGTAAAAGGACCAAGAATGACAATGGAAAGATGCTATCATATGTTAACATATCTATTGCAGATGGAAGCAACACATGATAATTTTTTAATTTTTTAACAAGTAACAACAATAAAATATTGCATAAAAGATAATACATACTTTTTTTGCTTTTATAGGTTCAAACGTACCTGCAAGTTTAATTTTTGGTTGAATTGTTGTTGATCTCTGTTATGTTAAGTCCATGTTTCTGAATTGTTATTGGGTCTAAACTATTGGGTAATAAATTATTTGGGGATCCTAAGTGTTTGGGGGTGGCATCCATGGGAGTTTGGGAAGGTTTAGAAATAAAAAATGAAGAAGAATGTCGGAACACACGTTGGAGATATGTTGGGGCGCCCTGGACAGAGTCTGTCACTCAGGGTTTTACATGCTGTGCCTTTTATAGCGCCTGAGGACAGCCTCTGTCCGTAAGGCTATGGCTCTCCGCGCCGCTTTGAGCGCCAAGACCCCCTAGAAATCTCATTTTTTCCATATCTTTTCGTACTAGTTCCTAAGTGATGTATCCTTCATTCTTAGTTGATTAAAACACTCTAGAGTACATATAAACATCATGAAATCATCCATCAACATGATATCATGATCCATGAATCCATAAATCAATTCAAGGAAAGTTAAGATCAAAGTCAAGGAAGTTAAGAGCCAAGTCTAGGAGTGAAGAAGCGAGTCAAAGTAAATTTATCAAGTTTTCTAATGTCTTTCACAAATGTTATCACTTTGTTTTAAATACTTAAAGTTCAAGTCAAGAAAGAGTAAAGGGTTGGGTTCATTTATCAAAATCTATAAGGGATCTAAGTATTCCATAAGATTTAAAGTTTCAAGTAAGCAAAGAGTATCAAGTTGAGTTCACTTCTCAAGAATTATTAGGGAACTAAGTAGTCCCTAAGGATTAACAAAAAAAATTTCAAACTTTTGAGAAGGAAGATAATCTAGACTGCCACAAAGCCTATAGCTAGCTTTAATTGAAGAAAGAGGAAACTATGATTTCTAGGAGAGTTTTTTTAAAAATCTAATTTTTAAGTACTAATCTCAAACCACAGAATCAGTGTGTTTTTAAGCATAAGAGCCAGTATATTTTTGGTAGTAGTATTGAGCACCGATATGCGGGAGAGTTAGATAACTCACAGCTCCCATAAACCTTGTTAGTCACTATGGGTTGAAAAGCGTCATATACTTTTTAGATGATTCCTTTTCACATTTTACTAGTGGATCCATTGGGCATTTAAGGTCCTATACCTTTGGCCAGTATAGGATGCGCTAGAAGCATAAGGTAGACCGTTGTATCATCATTCTAGCTCTTAATGGTTGTCGGTTAGAGAATCTCCCTCAAGTTAAAGTTGTATTTTTATCCACAACAGTATTGTATTTTCATAATACATCAATATTGTATTTTATATCCATCTCAAACATTATTGTGTACTTGTATCTATATACTTAGATATTTAAGCATGTTTTCACTCAACATTTCATTATATTGCATTTACTTTAACTGTGTATACTGAATAGTGGATCATGAGTTGAACAGAGCCAAGGTAAATATTCATTCTTACTTCTTTTTAAGCTTAAGTTTTGTTTAGTTTTCCAACTCACATACTCGTAAATTCAAATTATTGATGTCAGTTGTCCTGCATTGTTTTACGATGCAGACGCACGTAACTAGGATCAGCATGCGGCATTTTGTTGATCCAGATTGAGCTCCAGAGTCAGTGGTGATCATCCTTGCATTCCGAAGGACATCCATTTTTTTTTGTTTTTAGAAGTTTACTCTTAGGATGTTGTGGGGTCTATCCCAAGAACCCTCTTCTATCAGTTTAGAGGCTTATTAGATTCTAGTATTTCAGTTTAAAGTTTATTGTTGCTTGTTGAGACTTAATTGTCATCACGGCTAGATATTATATGAAATACTTTCCTTTAAACGTGTCTTTTTCTAGTTTAAGATGAGTTTAGTCTTTCGGTGAGTTAAGTAAGCCAGGACAATGGTTCACTTGAGGGCCATCAGTTGTCTTCGAATGCTAGTCCCGCCAGGGTGTAGGCCTGGGGCGTGAAAAACATGATATCAAAACCAGCTTTAAAGAGTCCTAGGGAGTCTATGAAGTCATTTTAAAGAGTCCTAGGGAGTCTATGAAGTTGATTCTTTAGATTCTTGTGCGCCACATCTATGATTAAGAGGCTACAACATTTAGGAATGTTTCCCTTCTTTCATGTTCCTTTCGTGCGAAGAGTTTATCTATAAAGTCTCGCTCTCTCTCTCTAATTCATATTTACACGTATTTTCTCAGATCATGCCTTTTAGAAGAGCATTCAGAGGTTGACCAGGAAGGAATGTTGATAAATTAGAAGTTCCAAATGCACCAGAGGTGCAACCCCAAGGAGAGGTTACCAAAGCTGTATTCAGGGAATCTATCCAGATGTTAAATTTGTTTTATATCAAATAAAGGGTGTGGATAGAACCTAGTTTTATTAATGGAATGATGGTAGAGCCGAGGGTGCAATATGTCCAAGTTGGGCTTGCTTCGAAAAAGACTTCTAGGGGAGGTTCTTTCATCGAAAGATGAAGTAATCCAAGGTTAGGAAGTTCCTTACTCTGAAAAAGGACTCCATGAGTGTACAAAAGTACGGGATGAGGATTAGGCAGTTATCTAACTATGCTCCAGAGATGTGAAAGACATAAGGAGAAGAATGAGTCTGTTTGTTGCATGGTTGGGTCGTACTTCAAGTAAGGAAGGTAGGTCTGCCATGTTGATAGGTGTCATGGCTCTCAAGGCTGATGGTATATGTTCAACAATTTAAAGAAGAGAAGGTGAAGGATAGAGAAGAGTATCGAAACATGAAGGCCAAGACTGGGAATGAGTAAAGCCATCACAAAGGAGGTTCAAGACGACCACAATTCCATATACCAAATAGGCATGCACCATCATCTGCTAGTGCACTTGTATCTAGAAACTGAAGTGAATATAGTGGCCACAATTCACAACACTTCAAGGATAAGTCGGCTTCGTCTCAAAGTATTGTGGATCAAGGAGGTACTAAGCCACCTACCTGCTCCAAGTGTGGTAGGGATCACTCTAACATTTGTATTGAAGGCTTCACAGTTTGTTTCAAGTGTGGTCAAGAGGGTCACTTCATGAGAGAGTGCCCCAACGACAAGCAAGGCGGTGGATATCCCAGCAATAGAGCTCAATCTTCATCATTGCTCCACCAAATAGGGCTGCACCTAGGGAAGCTTCTTCTGGTACAGGTGGAGGAACAAACAACTTGTATGCTCTTAATTATAACCATGAACAAGAGAAAACTCGCCGGAAGTTGTCACTGGTATGATTTGAGTCTTTCACTTTACTACTTATTCATTATTAGACCGAGGAGGTAGTTTATATTTTGTAACTCCTTATGTGACTATGAACTTTAATATTTCTCCTCAGCAACTAAGCGAACCAATTAGTGTATCCAAATCTGTTGGTGAATCCATTATAGTAGAACGAGTCTATTGTGATAGTCCTGTTTTCGTCATTCACAAGAGTACCATGGCTGATCTAATAGAGTTAGACATGGTAGATTTTGATGTCATTCTAGGTATGGCAGGCTCCTTGCCTATTTTGAATCAATAGATTGTAGAACTCATGTTGTAATGTTTCAGATTTCTAATGAGCTAGTCATGGAGTGGGCTAGCAGTCCAGCAGTGTCTAAGGAACACTCCATTTCGGACCTTAAGGCGAAGAAGTTAGTTTCCAAAGGGTGCATCAATCACTTATTAAGAGTTAATGAATCAACTGTTAAGGTACCTTCCTTTCAATAAGTTCCTATTGTCAATGATTTTCTAGAAGTCTCTTCTAAACACTTACCGGGAGTCCCTCTCGAAAGAGAGATAGACTTCGGTGTAGACAGCATCCCAGATACTTTTCCTATTTCTATTCTTCCATATAGAATGGCACCAGCAGAATTAAAAGAACTAAAGGATCAATTAAAAGTTTTGTTAGATATAGGATTTATTCGACCGATTGTCTCACCTTTAGGTGCTCCGGTCTTTTTGTTAGTGTCACGACCCAAAACCGGGCCGCGACTGGCACCCACATCTACCCTCCTATGTGAGCGAACCAACCAATCTAAACCTTAACATTTCAATTTAATATCGACATAAAGCAATGCGGAAGACTTAAACTCATTAATAAAAGACAATTCAATAACTTCTAAAATTCAACATCTATTATTTCCCCAAAATCTGGAAGTCATCACCACAAGAACATCTATGATCAAATTACTAAACTAAGAGTATTCTAAGAACTAAAACAAATAAAAGCTAGTCTATGCCGAAACTTCAAGGCATCAAGACATGAGGAAGGAGATCCAGTCCAAGCT
>NC_028640.1:15524346-15602384 GCF_001406875.1 Solanum pennellii
CGTGATCAAGCAAGCAAATTTCCCCAAAGCTTGTGTTTTTCCCCTTTGTTCGTTTCTCTCTCTCTATAATCGTGCGTTCTCTTTCTTTTTCTGTCTCTCTTTGTTCTCTCTTATTTTTCTTATTCAAACCCTCTTTCTTTTACCCTAATTAGTATATAATTAAGAATAAAAGATGTCAATAATAATCCACTAATTAACTTAAGGTTACCTCTTTTAACCCCTAAGTAATTAGATTTATTAATATTAACCCTCAAACTTTATAATTAAGGAAAGAATAGTCCAAAACGTCCCTTAATACGTGTAAAGAAATTCGACTCTGACTGGGATTACGCAGCCCGCGACGGGCCGTCGTGCCTACGACGGTCCGTCCTGCTATCCGTCGCATGATACAGTTGATTTTTGTAAAAAGTCCTGTGACGGGCCGTCGTGCCTGCGACGGTCCGTCCTGCTATTTCGTTACGAAGTTCAGAGAGTCGATTTTCAGTACCCAATTTCAGAATTTCCAAGTGTTTTGAAACGAGACCCTGCGACGGTCCGTCGTGCCTGCGACGGTCCGTCCTGCCCACGACGGTTCGTCCTGCAGGTCCGTCACCAAGTTCAGAGAGTTGATTTCAGTACTCAAATTTCAGAAGTCTAAGTCTTTTGGAACGAGACACCCTCGACGGCCCGTCGTGTCCATGACGGTCCGTCGTGGGTTCCGTCGACTCACACAGTTTTTCCAGAAATAAAATCTGCTGCTCAAAACGACTAAACAGGTCGTTACAGTTAGGTAGAAGGATGGATCACTTAGAATGTGTATAGATTACAGTCAGCTGAATATAGTGACAACCACGAATAAATATCCTCTTCCAAGGATAGATGACCTTTTAAATAAACTTTAGGGTGCTTCTTTCTTTTCCAAGATTAACGATAGATCAAGCTATCATGAGTTGAGAGTAAGGGAATGTGATATTTCCAAGGCAGTTCTTAGAACAAGGTATGGGAATTATGAATTTTTGGTTATGTCCTTTGTTTGACAAATGCACCTACAACGTTCATGGACCTTATGAACAGAATCTTCAATCCTTATTTTGATCTATTTGTCATCATTTTCATTAATGACATATTTATTAAAGGAATGAAGAAGATCATGCAAGTAACCTAAGGGTAATTCTTCAGACGTTGAGAGATAAGAATTTGTATGCCATGTTTTCCAAATGTCAGTTTTGGCTTAAGTCTGTAGCAATCTTAGGCCACATTGTTTTGGGTGAAGGTATTAGAGTTGACACTCAGAAGATTGAGGCAGTTCAGAGTTGTCCTAGACCCAAAAATTCTACAGAAATAAGGAGTTTCTTGGGTTTGGTTGGCTATTATTGGAGACTTGTTTAAATTCTCATCTATATCCTCTTCTTTAACCCTTTTAACCCAGAGGACAGTCAAGTTATAACGGTCTGAAGCTTGTGACAAAATCTTGTAAGAGTTGAAAAAGAGATTAACTAGTGTTCCGGATTGGACCTTACCAGGGGGTATTCAAGGATTCGTGTTGTATTGTAACACATTAAGAGTTGGCTTGGGTTGTGTGCCAATGCAGAATTGAAAGGTTATAGCAGATGCCTCTAGACAGTTTAAGGTTCATGAGAAGAATTATCACTTTCAAGAGGCTTATATCTCCATATATTCCATTCATCCAGGTGCCACCAAAATGTACCGTGATTTTAGAGAGGTATATTGGTGGGAATTCATGAAGAAAGATATAGTTGAGTTTGTTTCCAAGCGTTCGAATTGTCAGCAAGTGAAAGTGTAACACCAACAGCCTGGAGGTTTAACTTTGAATATAGAGCTTCAAGAATTGAAGTGGGAAATGATTAATATGGATTTGATCACATTATTTCCAAGACCTCGAAGGCAATATGATTCCATGTAGGTGATTGTCGACAAAATGACAAAGTCAGCTCATTTATTGCTGGTCAAGACTACCTATTCGGCTGAGGTGTAACACCCTAAAATGAAGCAAGGTGACCTGGAGATTTGTGAATGTTTTTTGATTTAATTTTATTTTTAACTGCGTTATAGAATGTTCTTAGGCAGTGTGTGAAGTTTGGTTAAGTTTAGAGGTCAAACGTCCAAGAACGTCCATCACATTCGAAACATATGCCTTAGATTTTTCGTTTTAATCGAAATTGATGTGTGGATGTTACTAAGACCTAGAAGACTATTTTTAGGGGTTTAATGTCTAGGTATGACCCATCTAGGACCCACAAGGGGTCCTAGAAAAGGACCCAAGACTTAGCACCCAAGCTACCAAATCACTTTTCAATCAACTCCTAGCAGGCTACATGCCGTAGTAAAGATGATGCCCCGTCATTTAGGGCGTAGTTCAAGACTTGGCATGGGATATCAACACAAAAGATGCATCTGCAGACCCGAATAATGCCCATGCAGCATGGTCCGTCGTTCAGTCGACGCCCCATTGTTTGGGTTTGTCGATGGGTCTTGTAAAAGTTGTCACTTTTTCACTTTGTTGGCTTAGGGTGTTTTGTAAATTCACCCCAAGTCTTTTATGAACCTAGGATGATATTTTTAGGTTTTTTTTAGTTATATTAGATTATTTTTATGTCCTAGACCTAGACAAGACCCCTCACTAGAAATATTCAAACTCTCTCTCTAAAGACAAACTTTCTCAAGTCATAATTGGAGTTAAGACTGAGTGAATAGCTAGAAAGAAGGGTTGGACGTTTTTTTAATCAAAATTAGTGGGTCTTCTTCTACTTAAGGTATGTTAGTCATCCTTGAACTCTCTTTCATTGAAGGAGTCCTTTCTAATAGATTTTTAAAAAGATTTTTAACTCTAACTACTTCTATCTTTAACTCTAATTATGATTCTTGCATGAAAATGTTTTAAATGGTTCAAATATAATGTTTCTAATGTTAGTTGGTTATTTTAATGCTAAAACATCAGTGAAAATATGTTAACACTTTTTATCAATTTTTCTCAAAAAATGGGTTGAATGAGCATGATTTTGTAGTCTTTGAGCTTTAGTTTCCTTGTGTTAATATTGGTGTTTATCGACTGCCCTAAGGGATATTTTATGATGGATTATTGAGTAAATTATAAATAGGTTTGTAGGCTTTGGAAGAATGGTAAGTTGGTCTCATTATTAACTCTCATTATAATTTGCTCTTGACTGGTATGGTAAACCTTGTTTGTGGCGGTGTTTACTTGATATAAATGAATGTGAAGTTACTTGTATATTCTGAAAGACGCTATGAAGGCATATTATGTGAAGTAAGATGATTGTGATGTTTTTCTTGTTAATGTGGCTTATGAAGATTATTATTAGAAGTATGTTAGAGATTATGTCTAAATGGCTTATATGGATATGAGTAGCATGTTAAAGTGTGTAGTGTGATGAATCAAGGTATAAGCATGTATAGAATTGAATGTAAATGAAATAATTCTTATGTGCAAGGTGTGTTTACATTTACACACACACTCACACTTGAATGAAGGAGTGAAGCTAAGTGAAGTCAAAAGGGGAGTTTTAGGGTGAACACTCTTCGTGAGTTGACATGAAGTGTTTAGTGGCTACCTCACCACATCCTAAGAGATTTCTACGATAGGTCTGAGGATGAATTCCCTTTGTGAGTAGAGATGTGGTGTTCACTAGTTATCCTTAACTTATCATATATAATATTTAGAATCTGTGGGGAGTTAATCCTAGCACCGAGAGGATATGAAGAAGTGGTGGTTACACTTCGTGAATTGAGATGTTGTATTCCAATGTACCTCTTGAGATGAGTACTCCTCGTAGTAGAGAATGAGTTACTTAGTAGCAATCTCCTTATCCCTTAACTATGTGCCCGCATAGATGTAGCTATTGGGAAAGCCATGTAAAAACTAGGAGAATGACCTTACTCTAGTCAAGTGTGGATACCCCATTCGATAGGTGTTAATATCGGGATTCCATGTCTAGCTATCATGGTCTATGTTAGTTAATCTAACCCCAACAAAAGTAATGAAAGTACTAAGTCTTCTAAAATAGTCTACTACTTAGGTAAGGTAGTGTAATGAGATGCTATCTATACATGCACTATGTAGGCATTGCGAAAGGGAAGTCTAGGCGAGTCTTATATGAATTAAAAGTACCAAGTCTTCTAAAATAGTGTACTACTTCGGGTAGGTGGTGGAATGGGATTACATCTATTCATTTCAGAATGTAGGCATTCCGAAGGATAGTCTGGGTGAGTCTTACATAAATTTAATAAGCTAAGTCTTCTAAAATAGGGTTCTACTTAGGTAGGTGGTTGAATGGGATGCCATCTACTCATTGCACTAAGTAAGACTTCTGAAAGGGGAATCTTGGTTTGTCTTACGTGAAGTTTTTTAGTATTCTTCTAATGTCTTGTCTTTGATTGGGGACTGGTTCTCCCGAGGATCAGTAAGCCTAGAAGGGGTAGTCTTGGGATCACCTAGGTGTGTATTGAAGGAGGTGCATTTTGCGTTTTCTACATCTCTTACCTTGCTGAGTCTTAGGATAACCTTAGGTAGGGAAACTCCTACGGAAATGAGTTCACTTTGTCTTGGCTTGACTTGTGAGTTCACTGTTTTTGGGATTAAAAATAGCTCACTGTAATTCTAAAATGGTTTCACTGTAATGCAAAATTGAGCTCACTATAACTTCTGGGTAGTTTACAGTAACATGGTCCTTTTTGTTAAAAATTATGGAAATCCTTTCCTAAGTGTTAAATGATTATCTATATATTGGTTTCATCTATATTCTTGAATGTTTTACTTAATTGGCATGAAAATGTATTTATACTAAAATGTCCCTTTTTGCATGTTTTTGATGTGCCATACTTAGTACATTATTTGTACTGACCCCATACTTTTCTATACTCTATAAGTATAGGTTTTGAAGAAAGGAGATTTCTAGAAGACGAATCTTGTGAATCTACTCACTCAAGACTTTGTATGTCCTCATATATTCGAGGACATAGTCTATGTTGCTTAATTTTGTCATTAAGACTTATTATGTATTTCTTTCAAATGTAAAGGGTCGTGTCCCTATGATATTATGTCGTCTCTTTATGTTTGGCTTGTGATGATGAGATTTTCTTAGTATTTATGAAAGAATTCCTATTTATATTAAATGTCATGAAAAGTCTTAATTCCACTCTACTTTTCATGTCTTATGTAATGAACGGTAGTTAAAAAGGCTTGTACAAGTCCCCAAACGATCAAGTACGCCTTGTGACGATCCAAGTGTTCACCTAAATTCTAGGGGGATACTTTGGGGGTAGTTACATGAGGATTATACTAAGTTGTACCTTAAAAAAGTCTTAACACTTCATGGAGTTCCGATCTTCATTATTTCAGATAGAGGTGCATAATTTACTGCACAATTTTGGAAATCATTCCAGAAAGGTTTGGGTTCCAATGTGAATTTGACCACTTCTTTTCATCCTCAGACAAATGGACTAGAAGAACGTACTATCCTAACCTTAGAATATATGTTGAGATCTTGTGTGATCGACTTCAAGGGAAATTGGGATGATGACCTACCTCTCATAGAGTTCGCTTACAATAATAAATATCATTTGAGCATTAAAATAGCACCGTATGAAGATCTTTATGGTAGAAGATGGAGTTAGCCTATGGGGTGGTTCGAAGTTGGTGAAACAGGGTTGATAGGACAAGATTTAGTTCATCAAGATATGGAGAAGGTAAAAGTAATTAAACAAAGGTTGAAGACAGTACGAAGTCGTTAAAAGTACTAAACAAATGTTAGAAGAAGGCCATTAGAGTTTGAAGTAGATAAGTGGATGTATCTTAAGGTTTCACCTATGAAAGGAGTTATGATGTTTGGTAATAAGGGGAAACTTAGTAGCCAGTATATTGGACCTTATAGAATCTCCAACAGAGTGGGCAATGTGGCTTATGAGTTGGAGCTACCACAAGAGTAAGAAGCGGTTCATCCGGTATTCAATGTTTCAATGTTGAAGAAGTTTTTGTGTGATCCTTTATTGACAGTACCAACAGAGAATGTGGGGATTAAGGACAACTTATCCTATGAAGAAGTTCTGGTCCATATTTTTGATCTGCAAGTTTGCAAGTTGGGACAAAAGAAGTTACTTCAGTAAAGGTTCGTTGAAGGAACCAATTTAATGAAGAAGCCACTTAGGAAGCACAGGAGGATATGAAGAAGAGATATCCGCATCTCTTTGAATCCGGAAAGAATGCAAATCAAGGTACTAAACTATCTTCTTAGCACTTTATAAGATTATGCATAATCATGTTATTTCTTAATTTTTTGGTTGAGTGATTAAACAATAATTACTATACAAAGCTTGGAGAAAGAATCATTCGAGGACAAATGTTCCCAAGGGGGAGATATTGTAAAATCTCGTACTCTAGATAACCTAAGGTTAACCTAAGAAAAACAAGAAAAATTAAATTTTCAAATAAGTAAGGAAAATGAACATAATTCCCAGCTCAGGAAGAGTTTGGATGAGTTCTTTATATGAATGAAATTGCATTGAAAGATCTTTCCAATGTTGCCAAGTTTGTGAATTTCCTAGGTCGTAGGGAGATATGATTTTCGGAAATTGGGCTGTTGAGTAGGGAAAATTCCAAATCCGTATTTGTTAACCGTGTTTGGTCTTTTCCTAAGTTAATTATTAAATTCGTTTTTGGGGTAATATGTGGGGGTTTAAACTGATACGATTCATTTTGCACACTTTGAAAATAACCTAGGTCTTTGAGAGAAAGGAGAAAAGAGGAGAAGGGAGAAGAAGACGCTAGAATGCCAAGAAGTCAGTCATGGATTTCGTCAAGGGTGATCCAAAAAGGGTATGTGAGATCATTAGGTGTTAGGTTCTTTATCCCACCCTCCAATTTGATAAATTAATGAAATTTATCGTTAATTGAAAGGAAATCTTGAAGTTCTTGATGAAAAGTTTGAAGTTCTTGTTGTTCAAATTGTTGTTGCTCTCTCTTAGTTTCAATCCATGTTTTCGGAATGTTTTTGGGTCTAAACTATTAGGTAATAAGTTATTTATGGATCCTAGGTGTTTGGGATGGGATCCATGGGAATTTGGGAAGCTTAAGGGATGAAAGAAGAAGAAGAAAGTCAAAAAACCCGTTGGAGACATGATGGGAAGTCGCGCCTCCAAAATCTCCTCAGGACAGAGTCTATCCGTAGGGCTGAGGCGCGCCTCGCCTCTTAAAGCGCCGGAGGACAACTTCTTTCCGTCAGGCTATGGCTCTCCCCGCCTCTTAGAGGGCCAGGACCCCATGGAAACCCCGTTCTTTTCCTATCTATTTGTACTAGTTCCTAAGCAATGTATCCTTCATTCTTAGTTGATTCCGACGCTCTAGAGTACATCTAAACATCATGAAGTCATCTATAAACATGAGATCATGATCCTTGAATCCATAATCCAATTCAAGGAATGTTATGGTCAAAGTGAAGGAAGTTAAAAGCCAAGTCTAAAAGTTAAGAAGCGAGTAAAAGTAAGATTATCAAGTTTTCTAGAGTCTCTCACAAACATTTTCACTTAGTTTTAAAATATTAAAGTTAGCGTCAAGAAAGAAGCTATAAGGGAACTAATTATTCTGTAAGTGTTAACGTTTCAAGTAAGCAAAGAGAATCAAGTTGAGTTCATTTCTCAAGAGTTATAAGGGATTTGTGTAGTCCCTAACGATTTAAGCAAAATGTTTACAAACTTTTGAGAAGGAATGGAATATAGACTTCAACAAAGCAAATAGCTAGCTTTGATTGAAGAAAGAGGAAATTGTGATTTCCAAGAGAGCTTTTTAAAAAAGCAATGTTTTGAGCACTAATCTCAAACTACATAATCTTTATACTTTTAAATATAAAAGCTAGTATATTTTGGGGAGTAGTATTGAGCATCGATATGGGGGAGAGTATAGATAACTCACAGCCCCCATAAACTATATTAGCCACCATGGGTAGAAAAGGGTCATATTTATTAGACGATTCCTTTTCATAATTTACTAGTGGATCCATTAGGCATATCAGGATCTATACCTTTGGTTGGGTATAGGATGCCTTGGAAGCGTGCGGTAGACCGTTGTATCATTGCTTTAGCTCTTAAGTGATGGTTTTCAATTAGGGAATCTCCCTTAGGTAAAAAATTGTATTTTATTACACAACATTATTGTATTTTAATAATACCTCATTATTGTATTTTATATACATCTTTGACATTATTGTGTACTTGTATATAAATACTCAGAGGTTTAAGCAAGTCATCAGTCAACATTTCTTTAAATTGCATTTGTATTAACTGCATATATTGAATAAGAGTTAGTGGATCATGAGTTGGAGAGCCAAGGTAACTATTATTTCTTACTCCCTTTCAAGATTAAGATGTGTATAGTTTTCCAACTCGCATACTCGTACATTCAATGTACTGATGCCAGTTCGCCTGCACCATTTTATGACGCAGACGCACGTAACTAGGATCAGCACGAAGCATTTTGTTAATCCATATTGAGCTCCAGAGTCAATGGTGAGTCTCCTTGCATTGAGGAGGAATCCATATATTTTGTTTTAGTAGTTTAGTTTTAGGATGTTGTGGGGTCTTTCCCAACATCCCTTTTCATTCAGTTTAGAGGCTTCGTGTACACTAGTATTTTAGTTTAGAGTTTATTGTTACTTGTTAAGCCTTAATAAGTGCCATCATGGCTAAATATTATACGAAATACTTTCCTTTAAACATGTGTTATTTCGTGTTTAAGATGAGTTTCGTCTTCCGCTGAATTAAGTAAGTCAGGTCAAGGGTTCGCTTGAGGGTCATCAATGGTCTTCGAGTTCCTGTCCTGGATAGAGTGTAGGCTCTAGGAGTTGTAAGCTAGGTACTAGAGCAAGGTTTCAAGAGTCTACGGTGTCTATTAAATCGTATCTATAGAGTCTTAGTCAACGGTGTGAAGCGTGCCACATCAATGATTAGGATTCTAAGACATTAGGAATGTTTTCTTTAGTTCATGTTCCTTTCCAGCAAATTGTTTATATTTAAAGTCTCACACTTATTTCCTCTTACACATATTTTTCACATCATCATGCCTCCAAGCAGAGCATTAAGAGGTCGACCACGAAGTAATATTAAGGAACCAGAGATTCCAAATGAACAAGAGGTTCAACCACAAGGAGAGGTTACCAATACCAAATTTTGGGAAGCTATCCGGATGTTAAGTCTGGTTGTGACCAACCAAGTTGGTCAATAGAGTGATCTCGACAAGAAAGAGCTGATAACTCGAGTGTTCGTGAGGTTTTGAGGATGAACCCTGCTAGTTTCACAGGATCAAGCCCTACTGAGGATCCGGAGAACTTTGTGGAAAAGTTACATAAGTTGTTTGAGGTAATGCATGTGGTAGATATTGAGAGGGTTGAATGGGCTGCATATAAACTAAAAAGTGTGGTAGAACATGGTTTGATCAATGGAAGGATTGTAGAGCTGAGGATGCACCATGTCCAAGTTGGGATTTTATCGAAGAAGCATTCTTGAGGAGGTTCTTTCTTTGTGAAATGAAGGAAGCCAAGGTGCGGGAGTTCCTTACTCTAAAACATGACTCCATCAGTGTACAAGAGTACGGGATGAAGTTCACCCAACTATCTCGCTATGCTCCAAAGACAGTGAAAGACAAAAGGAGCAGATTCAGTCTATTTGTTGTAGGGTTAGGTCGCACTTCAAGTAAGTAAGGTAGGTTGCCATGTTGATAGGTGAAATGGATATATCAAGGCTGATGGTATTTGTTCAACAAGTTGAAGAATAGAATGTTAAGGATATAGAAGAGTACCGAAACAAGAAGGCCAAGACTATAATGAATCTAGTCTATAGAAAGGTGGTTCAAGCCGACCATAATTCCATAAACCAAAGGGCATTACCATATATTCTAGTGCATCTGCACTGAGAAACCAAAGTGAGTATAGTGGCCATAATTCGCAGAACATAAAAGATAGGCCGCCTTAATCTCAAAGTAGTATGGTGCAAGGAGGTACTAAGACTCCTGCATGCACCAAGTGTTGTAGGAATCACTTTGGCATATGTCGTGAAGGCTTCACGGGTCATTTCAAGTGTGGTCAAGAGGGTCACTTCATTGGAGAGTGCCTGAGGACAAGCAAGAAGCGGAAATCTGGGTAATAGAGCTCAATATTCATCAGTTGCTCCACCAAACAAGCCTGCACCTAGGGCAACTACTACTGGTACAGGTGGAGGAACAAAATGCTTGTATGCTCTTAATAATTGCCATTAACAAAAGATTTTGCCAGATTTTTTCACGGTTATAATTCGAGTCTTTCACATTATTGCATAATCAGTATTAGATATAGGAGCTAGTTTATCTTTTGTAACTTCTTATGTGGCTATGAACTTTGAGATTTCTCCTAATCAAGATAGTGAACAATTAAGTGTACCCACACATGTTGGTGAATCCATTCTAGCAGAAAGGGTCTGTCGAGATTGTCCTACTTTCGTCAGTCACAAGAGTACCATGGCTGATCAAGTAGAGTTAGACATGGTATATTTTGATGTCATTCTAGGTATGGACTGACTACATTCCTGTTGTGCACCAATAAATGGCAGAACTCGAGTTGTCAAGTTTCATATTCCAAATGATCCAATCATAGAGTGGGCTAGTTGTTTAGAAGTGCCTAAGGGTCACTTCATTTTGTACGTTAAGGCGAGGAAGTTAGTTTCCAAGAGGTGTATTTATAAGTTAGTGTTGAGGTACCTTCCCTTCAGTCAGTTCCTATAGTCAGTGAGTTTCCAGAAGTTTTTCTGATGACTTACCTTGAGTCCCTCCCAAAAGTGACATAGGCTTCGGTATAAACATCATCCCAAATACTCGTCCTATCTCTATTCCGCCATACAAAATGCCACCAGCAGTATTAAAATAGCTAAAGTAGAATTTAAAAGTTCTTTTAGATAAAGGCATTATTTGACCAATTGTCTCACCTTGGGGCGCTCCGGTCTTGTTTGTTAGGAAGAAGGTTGGGTCCCTTAAGATTTATATAGATAAGCGTCAGCTGAATAAGGTGACTATCAAGAATAAATATTCTCTTCCAAGGATAGATGACCTTTTTTTATCAACTTTAGGGTGGTTCTTGCTTTTCCAAGATTGACCTCAAATCAGGCTATCATCAGTTGAGGGTAAGGGAATGTGATATCCCAATACAACTTTTTGAACAAGGTATAAGTGCTATGAATTTTTGGTTATGTCCTTTTGTTTGACAAATGCACCTATAACATTCATGGATATTATGAACAGAATCTTCAATCCTTATTTAGATCTTTTTGTCATCATCTTCATTTGTGACATACTGATGTAATCAAGAAAATAAAGAAGATTATGCGAGTCACCTAAGGGTTGTTTTTCAGAACTTGAGAGATAAGGAAATGTATGCCAAGTTCTTGAAATTTGAGTTTTAGTTTGTCGTTGGCCTGCTTAGGCCTTATTGTTTCGGGTAAAGGTGTAACAACCCTAAAAATGGATATGCTAAGTAATGTTTAGTGTGTCTAGAATGCCTACGATTAGACCGGGTTCACACGGATTGATGCCCGTAGAACAAAACCTCTTAACCCTTCTGACAGCCAAGCCAACTAACTTGGGGACTTAGTTGAGCTAGGAAAGATTGGGTCCAGCCATGTAGGGCTCCCGAATATGAAGATTTACCCGGATGAGTCTTTACCAAACTTAAAAAGGGGAAATCTTATGTTTGGAGGATCTAGGGGTAAAATGGTGTTTTTCCAGGCTAAGGGTAGTATTATAATTACCCTAAATATGTAATTAATTATTTAATTAATATGGTGGAGGGGTATTATGGGTAGAAAGGGCAAACATTACCCATTGAGCAAAATCTTGCTCCACCCCGTTCGAACCTAGGTGGGAGCAATGATTTAACTTGATTATTTATATTGGAGAATTAATTTAATTAATTAATATTTAAATGCTGATTTATGAAAAAGGAAAATCAGATTATTATTATTATTAATAATTAATTATTTAATTGAGCGGTTTGGCTCGGGTCAAATCAAAGGGACCTGTTTTCGTGATGGGGACGTCACGAATTTGATCCTCGAGGAAAGGGACACCCAAGTGAATTAAAATGGGGTTTAAAATCATATTTTTTTTTGTAAGGGCAATGAGTTCCTTTCACGTGTGATTTAAATAAATCTGATTTTTTCAATCTATCAAAATCTTATTTTGACTAAGTTTAAAACTACAATCCTAATCCTAAGGAACCACTCTCTTCTCGCGTTTATCCTCTCTCTATCACGATAGACTCTGTCTCACTTTTGTGTTATATCTGCTAACGAAATACAAGAACAGAAAACACAACCAAAAGTTCTTCATACTTGAAGAATATACATGTAAAAAACATAGACAAAAAGATAAGCAAAAACATAAAATAAAAAGAAGGGTTTTCCGTCGAGTTTTGTGTTGAAGTTTCGGTACAAGGACGTCAATTTTGAAAGGATTTTGGAAAGCAGGTCGTGTGTTTAACAACACTAAATTCAGTTATGGGTTTCTCTCCTGGACTCCTTTCTCCAAGAGAATTTCCTTTCCACGAATTCAACGAATTTTGAAACTAGGGTTGTTCTCGTTCTTGTCGAACTCCTTGTCCCTAGTAACCTTCTAATTTCAATCTCAAATAGGCTAGTGATCATGTTGTTGGTATGTTTGCTTGTATTTTGAGTATGACATGTGATTTTTGTGATAATGTGTTCATGATTTTGTGTTTGGAATTGTAAGCATGTTAATTTATGCCAACCGAAAGAATGTGAAAAGTGATGATTACGCAAATGTTTGTGTAAATCATAATGTGCAAAGTGGTATAAAGTTGCTTGATTTAAAGGTAATTCTTTTCTGAATACAACCATGAAAAAACATACGTAAAGATGCACCAATTGATTCATGAAACGTCCTAAGATCTAATGAACAAATGATGATAACAAGGAGCTGAAAATAGTGAACAGGTTTCCAGCATTTGGTAGGTTGGGTTCGGCCAATCAAAGTTGTGTAAAATGCAATGAAAAATGAATGTAAAATAAGTGAAATCACTAAGTATTGAATCGAAGACATCATTACATGAAAGCTACAAAAAAATCGACAAAATATTAAGAGAAAAATGGATTCGAAGAGACTAAATTTCCAACAAGCTAGAAATTGTAGTCTCGGACAACTTTTAAAAAAATGAACTTTCTATAAAATAAACTTTTAAAGTGTGAGGTAATTGGGGATTTAACCCATGACCTCACCAAATGAAAATTTCATAAAAATGTCGTGATAAAACATCAAGGAAAAATAGATGTGGTGAGTGAGGATTGAACCCACAACCTCTTCAATGGATGAGAGAGCTACGAGAAAAATAAAGGAGAAAATAAATGTGGAGAGTGGGGATTGAACCCACAACCTCTTGGATAGATGAGAAAGTTAAGAGATAAATTAAAAGAAAAATAATGAGCTTGTGGGGGATTGAACCCATAACCTCCTTGACATAAATGAAAAAGAAGAGAAATAGAAAGGAAATATTATGGGGTTGATGGGGATCGAATCAGGGTCCCCAAATCTGAAAAATGTTGTTATCAAGTATAAAATAAGATTATGTTTTGTCCAAGGGATTAGAAATTGGTTTCCCTTGCTAAATTCCGTATTGACACATAAGTCATACATAAGTAAATATTGAATGAATGTTGCCTCTAAAGATCGAAATCAATATCATGGCATATCTAAAAGATGCATAAGTGTTGTACGTCATAATCTTAGGTAAACATGAATCACTTACACAAACTATGAATGAAGTCTCATGACTTGTATGTATGGACTCATAAGTCTTGCATACGTTTAAAAGTGATTGAGCCTAAGATGTATGTGATAAAATGATGTAACCCTAGAAGGGTTAAGTAAGAGTGTCAAACACACTAAATGGCCAAAATCATTGGCATATGATGAAATGAACATTCATGTGAAGGGGTGAGTAATTACGAAAACCAAATGTGTTAAAGTTAATGAATGAGGTGACAGTATGATAAGAGGCTAATGTGTAAGATGAGCGCAATATTAAATGAGCCTAAGTAAATGTTAAAAAAACGTACTCACCTATGAGAGTGTAAAGTTGATGAAGAGATCAGTCTCTATGAACACTCTAATGAAAGTATTGAAGTTATACATACATAATACTAATGATAATATGACAAATAATCTAATGAGCTATGATGTGCTCATGATAAAAGCCAGCTTCCATGATGTATAAGTTGAATGTAATTGAACGTTATACTGAGAACCGATATGTTAGCTATGAGCGGTGGTGCCTTCTTTCGGGAAGGGAAGAGGTTCACGTAACTCTCCTAAGATGAGACTATCCGGGCATGCCGGGTATGGGTCTGCTTATATCTCCTAGTATTTGAACCTATACTACAAATATAGGGATGTAGTACGGTTCGACTCCATATATATGCTAGCATGTTCAGGTCACATTAGCCGGTGATTCCAGCTCTTTTTCGTGTGGAGCAGACACTGGATTTCTCGATGTTCACATGATCTATGTTGGTTAAGGTTAAAGTTCCTAATGAAAGAATGAGGCCAGCCTCAGATGATGCACATAATGAAATGAACGATACCAAAGGTGTTAGGATAGGATAATCAAGAGGTGGGCTAAACTTAAGTAATGACACTAGGTTATTCTTTGTCATTGCACAACAAACCCAATGAGAGTGTTAAACTTTATCCTAGGTATGACTGGTGATTGAACTAGTATATGAATGAATGAAATTGAAGTACGTATGAACGAACGAAGCAGACTCTGTGTTTGCTGAAGAAGGCTCCCTAGTTGAGGTCCCATATGTTGAGCCCTCATTTTGGGAAGTCCTAATGTCAAGTCCATGATTCCAAGGTCTCATGGCATTTGAAAGAATGATATGAAGTATGTGGTGTGATATGTGTAATATGTTATGTGTTGCTTCCAAAATGATAAGTATGATGATGCATGTCACTCTCATGGCATGACTTTCCTAATCCAAATTTGGTAAGTCCATTGATTTGACTTTTCATAATTCATATCCATAGGAAAGATATCTTCTTAAAATCATGCATGTCCTTGGTGTGTGCTTGCATATACCCATACTTAGTACAAGTGTGTACTAATCCCATACAACTCTACTTTTTTAGGTGCAGGCACAAGTGAACGTTAGAGCTTATAGGTCGACGCTGAAGCTATCCGGATGTGGAGCATTCATCCGGATTTTGTAGTCCCTAATGCTTTCGAGGACGCTTGCCCATTATATTCTAGCTTAGATATAGGTTTGAGTTAGTGGAAAATGTTCCACTAGAATTTCTTTCCCATCTTATTTCAGACATGTGTTGGTGTCATTTTGGCAAGTATACACATAATTCAGTATGGAACTATTTATTTCATTTGATGATCTTAATATTAGATGGTTGATTGTGAACGTTTATGAGTTTAAGTTGAATGTCTTATATGAATGTTAAGTAATAAAAAATTCAAATTTTCTGCTAAAATTAACCTATATAAAGTAACAATGACGTATGTAGGCTTTTCTACGACCTCTGAGAGGTCAACGACACCGGTATCGTCTGGGGTCTAGACTGCACTCGTGACAAAAGGTATAAGAGTTGAAACTTACAAGATTAAGGTAGTTCAGAGTGGCCTAGACATACATCTCCAACATATATAAGGAGTTTATTTGGTTTGGCTTGCTATTATTGGAGATTTATTAAAGGATTCTCATCTTTCTCCTCTTCTTTAACCAAGTTAAAACGGAAGAAACTCAAGTTTCAATGCTCTGAAGCTTGTGAGAAAAGCTTTTAGGAGTTGAAAAAGAGATTGAATACAGCTCCGGTTTTGACCTTATTAGATGGTACACAAGGATTCGTGGTGTATTGTGACACATCAAGAGTTGGCTTGCGCAGTGTGTAAATGTAGAAGGGAAAGGTTATATCTTATATCTCTAGACATTTGAAGGTTCATAAGAAGAATTATCCAACTCATTTCATGGAATTGGCTGCAGTAGTGTTTGCTTTAAATGTATGGCATCACTATTTGTATGGAGTTCATCTTGACACATTCACCGATTAAAAGAGCCTCCAATATGTTTCACTCAGAAAGAGCTCAACCTCAGACAAAGAAGGTGGTTGGAATTACTCAAGGATTATGTCATGAGTATTCTTTACCACCCAGGAAAGGCTAATGTGTTATTTGATGCCTTAAGCAGGTTTTTCATGAGAAGTACATCCCACATCGAAGAAGAAAAAAGGAGTTAGTAAAAGACGTTCACAGATTTGCACGACTGGTAGTCAGACATATGGATTCTACAGAAGGAGGCATAGTGGTGACAAAAGGAGATAAATCATCCTTGGTGTCAGAGGTGAAATAGAAGCAAGACCAAGACCCTATTTTTCTTGATTTGAAGGAAAGTGTCCATAGCCATAGAGTATTGGCCTTCGAACAAGGGAGAGATGGTGTGATGATATACCAAGGCAGATTATGTGTACCTAAGGTAGATGGACTGCAAGAAAGAATCTCGGAACAGTCTCACATATCAAAATATTTCATTCATCAAGTTGCCACCAAAATGTACCATGATTTGAGAGAGGTATATTGGTGGGGAGGCATGAAGAAAGATACTGCTGAGTTTGTTGCAAATTGTTTTAATAGTCAGCAAATGAAAGTGGAAAACCAAAAGCCTAGAGGTTTAGATCAGAGGATATAGCTTCTATAATGGAAGTGGGAGATGATTAATATGGACTTCATCACAGGCTTTCTAAGATCGCGAATACAACATGATTCGATTTGGGTGATTGGAGACAAAATGACAAAGTCAGCCTATTTCGTGCCAGTAAAGACTACATATTCTGTTGAGGTTTATGCTATGTTGTACCTTCAGGAAGTGGTAATATTTCATTGGGTTCCGATCTCCACTATTTCAGATAGAGGTGTAATATTTACTGCACAATTGTTGAAATCTTTCTAGAATTATGGGTTCAAAGGTGAATTTTAAGCTCTACTTTTTATCCTCAGATAGATGGACAAGCGGAGCATATTATCCAGACCTTAGAAGATATGTTGAGATATTTTGTGATCGAATTCAACAAAAATTTGGATGAGCACCTGCATCGCATTGAGTTTGGTTACAACAATAGTAATCATTCGAGCATCTAAATGGCCCCATATGAGGATCTTTATGGGAGAAGATGTAGATCTCCTATTGGGTGATTCGAATTTGGTGAAGTAGGGTTAATAGGACAAAATTTAGTTCACCAAGCTACAGAGAAGGTGAAACTTATTCATGAAAGGTTGAAGACGACACAAAGTCGCCAAAAGTCCTACACAAATGGTATAAGAAGGCCATTAGTTTTTAAGGTAGATTATTGGGTGTATCTTAAGGTTTCACCTATGAAATGAAGGTTTGGTAAGAAGGGGAAACTTAGTCCCCACTATATTGGACCTTGTAGAATCAACAAGAGAGTGGGCAATGTGGCTTATGAGTTGGAAATACCCCAAGAGTTAGAAGTGGTTCATTCGGTATTCCATATTTATATGTTGAACAAGTGTTTGGCGTTCTTTAATTTATATTACCAAGAGAGGATGTGGGGATTAAGGACAAATTATCCTATGAAAAAGCTCAGGTCCAGTTTTTGGATCAGCAAGTTTGCAAGTTGAGGACAAAATAAGTTGCTTCAGTCAAGGTCCTTTGGAGGAACCAATTTGTTGAAGAAGCCACTTGGGAAGAACAGGAGGATATGAAGAAGAGATATCCACATCTCTTTGAATCCTATCTTCTTAGCACTTATTAAGATTATAAGTAGCATGTTACTACTTACTTTTGTAGTCGATTGCTGAAATAATAATTACTATCCCTAGCTTAGAGAATAAATTTTCATTCAAGGACGAATGTTCCCAATGGGTAGATATTGTATCATCTCGTATTATAGATAACCTAAGGTTAAGCTAATAAAAAAGAAGAAGAATCAAATTTGGAAATAAGTAAGGAAATGAGGAAAATTTCCAGATTTCAAAAGTGACTTTTGGTCATTTTTAAATGGCCATAATTCCCAGCTTAGGAAGAGTTTTGGTGAATTCTCTATATGGATGGAAAACTCGTCGGAAGATATTTTGAATGACTCCAAGTTTGTGAATTTCTATGGTCGTATGAGGGAGATATGACTTTCGAAAGTTGGGTTGTTGTGCAGGGAAAGTTCTAAATCGGGATTTGTTAAGGGTGTTTTCGTCTTTTCCTATCTTAATTATTAAATTTTTTTGGGGGGTAATATGTTGGAGTCTAAACTGATCTCATTGAGTTTACACACTTATAAAATAATCTTGGGCTTTGAGAGAAAGGAGAAAAGAAAATAAGGGAGAAGAAGATGCAAGAAAGCCAAGAACTAGTTCGTGGATTTCATTGGGGGTGATCCCTAATAAGGAATGTGAGATAATTCGGTGTTGGTTTCTTTCAACCATCCTCCTATTTGATTCATTACTGAAATTTATTGTTAATTGAAGATAAATGTTAAAGTTCTTGATGAAAAGTTTGAAGTACTTCTTGGTTGAATTGTTGTTAATTTCTGTTTGTTTTAATCCATGTTTCTGAACTATTTTTGGGTCTAAACTACTGGGTAATAAGTTATTTAGGGATTCTAAGAATTTGGGATGGGATCCATGGGAGTTTGAGAAGGTTTAGAGATGAAAACGAAGAATAAAGTCGGAAAACCCATTTAAGAGATACTAGGGCACCGTGCTTCAAAAGCTTCTCAGGACAGAGTATGTGCGTCAGGATCTGGTGCACCACGCCTCACAAAGAGCTTCAGTACAACCTCTGTCCATTAGGCTATGGCGCTCTGCGCCTCTCAGAGAGCCAGGACCCTCTAGAAATCTCGTTCTTTCCATATCTTTTCATACTAGTTCCTAATTTATGTACCCTTCATTCTTAGTTGATTCCAACACTCTAGCATACATCAAAACTTCTTAAAATTATCCATAAACATAAGATCATGATCCTTGAATCCATAATCCAATTCACCAAAAGTTAAGATCAAAGTCAATGAAGTTAAGAGTCAAGTCTAGGAGTTAAGAAGCGAGTCAAAGCAAAGTTATCATGTTTTCTAAAGTCTTTCACAAACATTTTCACTTTGTTTTAAAGACTTAAAATTCAAGTCAAGAAAGAGTAAAGAGTTGAGTTCATTTCTAAAAAACTATAAGGGAATTAAGTATTCCCTAAGAGTTAATGTTTCATTTAAACAAAGAGTATCAAGTTGAGTTCACTTCACAATAGTTATAAGGGAACTAAGTAGTCCCCAAGTATTTAAGCAAATGTCTTCATATTTTTTAGAAGGAAGGGAATCTAGACTTCCACAGAGTCTATGGCTAGCTTAAATAGAAGAAAGAGGACACAATGATTTCCAAGAGACCTTTTTAAAAAAGCTACGTTTTGAGAACTAATCTCAAACCACATAATACATATGTTTTTAAACATAAGAGCCAGTATATTTTTGGGAATAGAGTTGAGCATCGATATGGGGGAGAGTTCAGATAACTCACAGCCCCCATAAACCATGTTAGCCACCATAGGTAGAAAATGGTCGTACTTTTTAGATAATTCCTTTTCACAGTTTACTAGTGGATCCATTAGGCCGTTAAGGTCCGATACCTTTGTCCGGGTATAGGATGCGCTAGCAGTGTGCGGTAGACCGTTGTATCATAACTCTTACTCTTAGGTGATGGTTGTCGGTTAGAGAACCTCCCTAAGGTAAAAAATATATTTTTATATGCAGCAGTATTGTATTTTAATAATACATTAGTATTGTATTTTATATACATCTCAGACATTATTGTGTACTTATATATAAATATTTAGAGGTTTAAACATGTTTTTAGTCAGTATTTCTTTATATTGCATATATTTTAACTATGTATATTGAATAAGAGTTCGTGAATCATGAGTTGAACAGAGCCAAAGTAAGTATCATTCTTACTCCCTTTGAAGCATAAGTTTTGTTTAGTTTTCCAACTCGCATACTCATACATTGAATGTACTGATGCCAGTTGGCCTTCATCATTTTATGATGCAGACGCAGGTAACAAGGATCAGCACGCGGTGTTTCGTTGATCAAGATTGAGCTCAATAGTTAGTGGTCAGGATCCTTGCATTAAGGAGGACATATATTTCTTTTCTTTTACTAGTTTAGTTTTATGATATTGTGGAGTGTGTCCCAACATCCCTTTTCAGTTTGTTTAGAGGCTTCGTAGATGCTAGTATTTTAGTATGCAGTTTATTGTTGTTTGTTGAGACTTAAATGTCATCATGGCCATATATTAGATGAAGTATTTTCCTTTAACCATCTCTTATTTCCTGTTTAAGATGAGTTTAGTCTTCCTATATGTTAAGTAAACCAGGGTAAAGGTTCACTTGAGGGCCAACGATGGTCTTGGAGTGTCTGTCCCGCACAAGATGTAGGCTCAGGGCATGACAGTTTTACCTTAGGCAAGTAGGATGCCTTTTTTTAATGTGGGGTCATATCACAGCAAACTCCATCTAGATCACATCGTCTATGTTTGTCAAGGCTCTATTCCCTCTAATGAAGAAGAATATGAATTATGAATAGGAAAGTGAGTTATATACTAGAGTTTCTCAAAGGGTTCACTTAGTATGAGTGATAGTATGGGATGCCACTCATACATTGCACAAGTGTACTTTGAGAGTAGTCATGGTATGTTCCCCTTGTGTATGTACTATGAATATGCATTATGTTTATGTACTTATGTTATGTACTATGAATATGCATTATGTTTATGTACTTTGAATATGCATAATGTTTACGCACCATGAATATGCATTATGTGATGTACTATGAATATTCATTATGTTTATGCAATATAAATAAGCATTATGTTTATGCGTTATGTTATGTGTTATGAATATGAAGTATGTCTATGTGATAGGAATATGAAGTATATTTATCAATAAGGAACATCAACATGATTATGAATGTCTTTTTACTAAGTGTATGAATTATGGATGAGACTAATTTATGACAGGTCTTAGCACGGTAGTCCACAGATTGTACTTATTGTAGGTAGGGTTATGGGACCTTATCTACAGAATACTTATGTTGTTATGATATTATCTCTTATATGTATGTTATTAAGGATATTTACTTAATGTCTAATAAATGATGTACTCTTAATAAATTTAATTTAGAATGTTGACTTATGTATTTTATGTAATAGTGTATATCTTGCTTGGGTTGTTTTACGAGTTATTTCCTTGTCTTGACGTGATGAATATGAATGTGCGTAGTCTAGGGTGGCTTTGAGGAATACTTAGTGTGAGTAGTATTATGGGATGTTGCTCATACATTACACAAGTATGACTTAAAGTTGTATTAGGAAATGGTCTTCATGTGTTTATCTGAAGTACGTAATTTTTATGTACCTTACGAATATGTATTTTCTAAAGCTTGTATGTTGAATATATCCTAATGTTAAAATATGATTTGTATGCTGATTAGTTTTGGATATTATGCCTAATATGCTCTTATCCATGAAGTTTTACCAAAATTACATATGCGTGATTTTCAAATGAAATGTCCCTTTTTAAGCATATTTTTCCATGGTCATCATACGTAGTACTTAATTGTGCTAACTCATATTTCTTTTACTTTTTACTACAAATGTAGGTTTCGGAAAGAGGTAGAGTTCTCTAGATTCAAGGGCTTGGGAAGAGTTCTCCATGACCAAGTGTATGTCCTCATGATTCAAGGACAAGTATTTAGAAGTTTCTTGTATTTAATTTGTAATAGGTTATATATAGTTTTGTTTAAGTCTTTCGATTGTGAAGGGTCGTGACCCTATCTTTAAGTTATATATATTGGTTAGATGGACATGTGAGATGTAGGTTTCCGCTATGATTTAAATAATCGTGTTCTTGAAGTGAAGGGTTTTTCATGAAACGTTTTAATTCCTTATTATTTTTCCTTATGATCGAATGTTATGATTGATATGAGGTCTTATAAGACCTCTTCGAGGTTGAGTGCAGCATGTTACGACTAGGGGGTGTAATCGGGTCGTGACTGTTTCATAGATAGACAATTTTAGAGAGATTCTCGCTATTAATTTCAGATATTTTGCTGAACAATTTATATTTATTTTTAGATAGTTCAGACACTATTTGAGTTATCGGTTTTCTCTTCAATTATCGGTCAGAGATCAAAATGGTTCTTAAGTACCGGCCACATACATGGTGTAGACTCTGGGCGTGACAATATTTCATTATATTAAATAATCTTTATATTTGGGAAATTAGATTGAACGAAATTTTTTATGTAATAGTCATTAGTTAATTATGATTTTTTTCTTTGAAATATATAATCCAATATATTAAATTTTTAAAAAAATAACTAACTTATATATGATTTATTTAGGTAAGATATATACATAATTAAAATTATTCTTTTGAAGTATATCACCCATAATCTTAAATAAGAAAATTTGAAATTTTATGTATTCATAAGTTAAAGAATTAATATTGGACATATTAAGTAAATGAAGATAAGGGTTTAGTCATAGATTAAAAGTGTTTTTTATTTTAAGAAAAGGTGATATTATGTTTGTTCATACTTTTTGCAGAGAATATATGGAATAATTCTCATGAGTGAATGCACTTATCCTAAAAAGATATGAAATATGAAATGTATCTCACAATTTCTAAAATATGTCAATATCACTCAGCTTGACTAATTTGTATGCAAAAGAAAATCGAAATTGCTCTAAAGGATAAATATCGCAACACATATTGTATATCATATATGATCTAATACATTCAATGACAATTGGTCAATTTTAAAAAATGTTTTAAAAAACCATTAGTACAAAAGAAAATCAATAAAATTAGTAACTAGTTGTTATTTTTATGATATTTCAATTAGTTGACAAAGTAGATGAAGAAACATTGTCAATTCTCATCCTACTTGATGGCAATATAAAATACGAGGATCATTTTTGTAGAATTAAAAACATGAGAGTAAAATTTGAAATAACAATATTTCTAACATTCATAGGTTAGTTGAAAAATAAGTTATATGGTTTTCTCCAAATATAAATTGTAGGAAAATTATTAAGAGAATTGAATAATTTTATACACAAATAAATAATAAATTTACTTATTCATGTATTGTAAGGACTAAAATTAGAATTTTGTACTAAGTATGGAATGGAATTTTTTAAAATAACAATTGGGCTGGTCAACCCATAATGGTGCTAATCAACCAGTTAGCCCATTAGGTTGTCCTCCTCCTTTACCATAATCCTTATAAATAAATAAACCATTAAGTATGTGCAATAAGAGGGAATTTTCCACATTATTTGACGGCTATGGTTTACACAACAATAACAGTACTTGCATCACCTAAAGAACATATTGCTTGGTTAAACATGGGAATTCTGTGACGATTTTCGATCATCGGTGTTAAAAGTCAAGCTTGTTGTATATATACTACCTAGATAAAGAAATATGTAAGTCTCCTAACATGTATTTAACTATTGAAATACTACAAGAATAAAAAAAAACTTGAAACAAAAGATGTACTGTGTTTTCAACAAAGAACAATTCTCAGAAAAGAATCCGATCTACAAACATGTGAGTTTACACTCTTTGTAGTTATGTTTCTAATAAAAGATTAGTTAGTTTTTTTTGTTTCAATGATAATCTTTACGTGTTCTCCTTATTTTCTTTGGAGTTCTGCACCAATTTTTGTGGAAATTTTTACTTTCTAGAATGTCTTTGGATGATAAATATTTTATGGGTGCTTCATTTATATTATGTCAATCTTAATTTTTTGAAACTTTATTATTAGAAATACAAAAATGTTTAATGTAGTAAATCTTTTAGTGGTGCAAGAAGAATGTTTTTTGATTAATCAAAAGTGACTATAACACAATTCTTTTTTTTATACTTACTTGAATCTTCACATATGAAATATTGTTAAGATTAAATTTTCATTCGTTGAGGGTTTACCTTAATCCTTTAAAATGCCTGAGGGACGAATATATTGTAGCAATACTATATTTTTCTAAGTGTGACTTATATATAAAGGGTTTGAGAGATGAATTTTAAAATGAATTTTACGTGATTGTTGTGATAGAATAATCCTGAAATATTTATTTTTGTAAATATGTGTTTTTACTTTTACTAATTTGTCTGTTTCACTTTATTCAAGATAGCAAAATCATTCTCTGCAACCAATCGAAGGCATATTCTAAACACGAGAGAGACAATAAATTATATTCATTTTTCTTTAATAGTAAAGGCAATAATTATGTAATGGCAAGTTAAATTCTTTCAAAATTAAATTGTGTCATACATTTTTTCCCTTGTATTCTTCTTTTATTATGCACTTTACTAACAACCCATTGCAGTCATTATGGGACAAATGGTGATCGAATTGGGTCAAAAAATCTTTTGGGTAGAGACATCAAAATTCTAGGGTTTGATGCAGAAAAAACCTCTAAACTCTTATTTTATGTAACTTCATTCTTGGGTGAAGGGAAATCAATTAAGGCAGTTTCCACATGTTTTCCACTAATTTCTTTGTTAAAGATAGTTTTATAACTCCCCTATCTTGTACTTTGATTCTTATTCCTTAAAATCTACAGTATTACTCTTGGAGAGTGAATTTTGTCTTGATTTAATTGTGGGAAAAGATCCTACTTAGGAAGAATAATCATGAATTTGCATAGGGTTAGCATTTGAAGTACAATTCTTGTATCGTTAGGCCATCGTTTTAATTTATTGTGGTATTAACTTTTATTTTTCAGACCAACAACAATCTAGCGCATTCCAAAGGGAGAATATGTGGGATCTTTAAATAATTTGTGCTTGTTTCAAGGTAAATTATGATTGTTTATTCAAAGAACTGTAATTAAGCATTTCAATGCATTTTGGGAAAACATAGGACACGAATATTAAATGGCATCATGTTGATAATCTCACGCAAAAATCTACTTCTGTATTCAGCCAGTTCCATTCAGTCGGCTATGCCTGCTTCTATGAGTGGATATTCAAGGGTTCCACAATATTTTCTAACTCAAGGTATTCAAAGATATTCTAACTCAACAACTAGTTGGCTCTTACTTGACCATAAATGCTTCCGTTGTGGTGAGAAATGACATTCTAAAGGGAATGTTTCACCACATATGGTTTCCTAGGCGCAACAACATGTAAAGGTAATAGTACAAGCATGTAAAGATAATAATGTAGAGGACTTCCTTACAGTGGGCGAAGAGGCGATCAAAGAGGTCACGGAGGTTAAGGGAATGATAATTGAAAAAGAGTATATGTGCATCCTAGTAGGGGGCTTCCCATAATGATGATAGATCTCCGTATTACGCTTTACTTGGCAAATTAGAGGCTGACGATGTAGAAAATACCCATACTTAGCAAAATAATTATAGGAACAGAATAGACTAATTATGTTAGTAATATATTTTGTATAATCTTTTTCCTTATCTGGTTCCGTATCTCTTTCCATCTTACCTGTATAAATGTAATAGTTATTTCACAAAAGCAATACACAGAAAATTAACCAAAAACTATTCTCCTTGTTTACGTATTTTATCATGGTATCAGAGCCATAAGGTCGATCTTCGACGGTTGTTCGTACTCATCATCTACCGGGATCTACCGAAATGGAAGACCCATCGGAAAACCCACCAGAAAATCCAAACCAGCTTATTTCTATGGAACATATGCAACAACTGTTTCAAATGTTCCAAACACTCAACAAAAGCTCAACCAACATCGAACCAGTGACTTCACAAACAGTGCGAGTCGCGGAAAAATTGAACTTCACCAACTACACCAAATGGTGTAAACTGATGCAGATAGCAATTGGTGGTCGGGGAAGACTCAATCACATCATCGTCAATCCCATTTCACCAGACGATCCAGAATACCAGCAATGGGCTCAAAAAGATTCGATGGTCATTTCATGGATCATCGAGAATATTGACGGAGACCTCGTGAATCAATTCTTGGACTACAAAACTGCCCGAGATTTATGGAAAGGCATCGAAACTCTACTCAGTAGCGGCAGAGATGAACTGCAGATCTATGATCTGAACACAAAGGCAACATCTATGAAACAAGGGATAGACACGATAGAGGTCTATTTCAGTAAATTGAATACCCTATGGAAAGAAATCGATAGACGAATGCCGAACCCAATGAAATGCGCAGAAGACATCACACTGTTCAACTCATTTATACAACGACAAAGGCTGTACCAGTTTTTGGCCGGTGTAAATGATTCACTTGACAAAGAAAAGCGAGACATCCTAAATCTAGATCCCCTTCCAACCATTGATGCCGCATATGCCACCATCAGACGAGAAATTGCTCGTCGTGGCATAATGACCGGCAACTCATCACTGGAACGAGGTCCCTCAGAGATCGGAAGTGGTCTTGTCACTCAACGCCGGTCAGATTCTTCATTTAGCCGGTCAGATTCATCATTCCGGCGAGAGGACAAAACTCACCTCAAATGCAGCCACTGCGGAGGAACCAAACACACCAAGGAAGGATGCTTTAAGCTCATCGGCTACCCAGAATGGTGGGAAGATCTGAGACAGCGTAAAGCCGCCACCAAGGTAACAAAGACCGGCGGCAAGGCTAACGCCGCCATCGGAGAAGGAGAACCGACCAGCGAGGCTTCGTCAACCACTGTCACCAACAGGCGAGCGGGTACCGGCGAGGCTTCGTCGACCAGCGTTACCGACAGGAGAACAGGTATGAGTGGCAAAGATGGGTTCACCAAAATTTCCGGTGAACCATGGATGGAGACAGAGGAAGCGACGGGAAGGAGAAGAGAGAAAATTCTAGAGGAGCCGTCCTCTAGAAATGAAAGTGAGGGAAAACAAGAGGCCCTAAAAAAATCTGACCCTTTAGCCCTTGAGCCCAAAAAATCAGAAGCCCAATTATATAAAAAACCCAAGGAAAAACAAAGTGTGGGTCTCATGTGCAATAAGTCCAATTGGATTTTTGACTGTGGGGCCACGGACACTATGTCATACGATCCAACCGATTTTCTCTCCTCCACATCAACTACCCGTACTAAGATTCAAACTGCAAATGGGGAGTTTATTCCAATTACTCAAGCCGGAGATGTGGATATTACATCAGAAATCCATTTAAAAAATTGTCTTTTAATTCCAAGTCTTACCCACAAACTTTTATCTGTCAGTCAATTAACCAAGGAACTAAACTGTACAATTCTAATGACTTCCTCTGATTGTATTGTACAGGATGCTCAGACGGGGCGGATCATTGGTCGTGGTATTGAAAGAGGAGGTCTATACTATGTGAACGAGGTGACTCAACAGGGTAACGCTTTGCTTGCTCAAGGGTCGCCGGAATATCAGATCTGGATGTGGCACCGACGGCTAGGTCATCCGTCTTTAAGTTATCTTAAACGATTATTTCCCTCTTTTAAGGACATTGATTTTGTTTTGGACTGTGAAGCATGTGTACTTGCAAAAAGTCATAAACATTCTTATTCTCCCAGTTCAACTCATGTTTCTAAGCCATTTACCCTAATTCATTCTGATGTCTGGGGTCCTGCACCTGAATTTGCCTTTTATAAATATTCCTATTTTGTTTTGTTTGTGGATGATTGCACCCGTATGAGTTGGGTTTATTTTCTAAAAAATAAATCTGAAGTATATGATGTGTTTATAAATTTCTACAACATGATCTGTACCCAATTTGCTGCCCAACCTCAAATTCTTCGATCTGATAACGGAGGAGAATACATAAACTTAGATATGAAACAGTTCATTTCTGATCATGGCCTCATTCACCAGACTACCTGTCCGGACACTCCTCAACAAAACGGGATAGCTGAACGGAAAAACCGAACCCTTCTTGAGATTACTAGAGCCATTATGTTAGAATCCCATGTCCCTGTCCATTTTTGGCCAGAGGCCATTGCCACAGCCACATATCTAACCAACCGACTACCTACCAAACCTCTTGCATACCAAACTCCTCTTGACACTCTTTCTTCCCATGTGTCCATCCCTTCCTATCATTCTCTACCTCCACGGGTGTTCGGATGTGTTGTCTATGTTCATCTCCCAAAAAGAATCAGAAATAAACTTGAACCACGAGCCATCAAATGTGTTTTTATTGGGTATGGGGTTACTCAAAAAGGGTACCGATGCTATGATCCCATTCAAAACAAAATCTACACCAGCCTTGACTGCGAGTTTTTTGAACACTCCTATTACTATACCCAGCCTGGTCCTCAGGGGGAGACTACGAATGATGACCTTAGCTGGTTAATATATCCAGAAATGATGGACCTTGATCCTCCAACGCAAGTAAGCAATACCACCGACGTCAACTCTGAAACATCTGTATCAGCTCCCTCTCCTCAAACCACTCCAATGACAACCACTGAGCACCCTGAGTCAACATCAGTTGAGGTAAATTCTGAATTGTGTACTGTTCCTACTGACTCTGTGTCTAGTGATAATTGTCAAAACAGATATGAGCTTCCTCACAGAAGCACGAGAGGTGTTCCTCCCAAAAGGTATGACCCGGAATATGAAGATCAACGGTCCAGATACCCCATAGAAAGAATCAGCAATGAAAACTTGTCCAACACAGCTGTTGCCTTCACTACCTCCCTGTACTCAACAAACATTCCCAGAACCGTGGAAGAAGCTTTTGAAGATGAGAAGTGGAGACAAGCCATGGAAAATGAATATGTTGCCTTGGAAAAGAATCACACATGGGAAAAATGTATTCTACCCAAAGGGAAGAAGAAGGTAGGGTGTAGATGGGTATTCTCCATTAAGCACCGGGCAGATGGAACCATTGAAAGGTACAAGGCAAGATTGGTGGCCAAGGGTTACACTCAGACCTTTGGGATCGACTATTCAGAGACTTTTTCCCCAGTAGCCAAGATAGACACAATACGGGTATTGTTCTCTGTAGCAGCAAACAAAGATTGGCCCTTGTATCAGTTCGATGTTAAAAATGCCTTCCTCCATGGAAGCATTGAAGAAGAAGTCTATATGGAACCCCCTCCAGGATATTCTCATGACTTTAAAGATGGAGAAGGATGTAAATTGAAGAAAGCCCTGTATGGCTTAAAGCAGTCTCCAAGAGCTTGGTTTGGAAGGTTCACTAAGGCTATGAAGAAATTTGGGTACAGACAGAGTAATTCTGATCATACTTTATTCATAAAAGGGGCAAATCAGAAAATCACCTGTCTAATTATATATGTAGATGATATGATCATCACCGGAAATGATGAAGAAGAAATTGTTACCTTAAAGGGGAAGTTGTTTCAGGAATTTGAGATGAAAGATCTAGGAAACTTAAAGTACTTTCTTGGTATAGAAGTCTTAAGATCCACGCAAGGGATCTTTATTCACCAACGAAAGTATATTCTTGATCTTTTAACTGAAACAGGAATGTTAGGGAGTAAACCGGCTGACACTCCAATTATAGCAAATCATGGTCTTCAGGTCATAGAAGGGGCAAAGGCAACTGACAAAGAACAATATCAGAAGATTGTTGGGAAACTCATTTATCTAGCCCACACAAGACCAGATATTGCATATGCAGTGGGGATAGTGAGTAGATTCATGCATCTACCCCAAATACATCACATGACAGCAGTAATGAGGATTCTGAGATATCTAAAGGGTACAAGCAGCACCGGGATCTACTTCGGGAAAAATGATAGCCTCGATATAACTGCCTACACCGATGCAGATTGGGCCGGAGACCGAGATGAAAGGAAATCCACTTCTGGATACTTCACCTTGGTAGGAGGGAATCTGGTCACTTGGAGAAGCAAGAAGCAAAAGGTTGTAGCCCTGTCAAGTGCGGAAGCTGAATTCAGAGGAATTGTGAAAGGAATAACTGAAATCCTATGGATTAGGAAACTGCTAAATGAACTCGGTTTTCCTCAGAAAACAGCCTGCAAGTTATTTTGCGACAACAAAGCAGCAATAAGTATTTCTGGAAATCCTGTCCAACATGACAGAACAAAACATGTTGAGGTTGATCGACACTTCATCAAAGACAAGTTAGAAGACAAGGTTATCAAACTTCCATTTGTTCGATCAAAAGATCAACTGGCAGACATCCTAACCAAGGCTGTTAGTACTGAAGCTTTCAGCAATGTCTTGCGCAAGTTGAGCATTGGAAATCCGAGTGCACAACTTGAGGGGGAGTGTAGAAAATACCCATACTTAGCAAAATAATTATAGGAACAGAATAGACTAATTATGTTAGTAATATATTCTGTATAATCTTTTTCCTTATCTGGTTCCGTATCTCTTTCCATCTTACCTGTATAAATGTAATAGTTATTTCACAAAAGCAATACACAGAAAATTAACCAAAAACTATTCTCCTTGTTTACGTATTTTATCAAACGAATCAGATGCTTTGATAACAGGTACTATTCTTTTTAGTGACTTGATTTCTTAATTTTTTTTATATGGGTTCCACCTATTCATATGCATCTATTAGATTTTCAATGATACTTAACTTGACTTGTCCTTTTCTTGATGCCGATATACATGTTTGCACCATGGTTGGAGAGTGTGTTGTTGTTGCCCATGCATATCATTCTTGATCTCTTATGATTGTGGGTTTTAACACTTAGGTAGATTTAGTAAACCTTGTATGTTCGATTTTGATGTGATGTTTGGTATGACTTGATTGTCGCATCACTTTGATATGCTCAGTTGAAATGTTAAAACAATGACTCTAATGATCCCGGGTTGGGAAAAATTAGAGTACGAAAGGGTTTATAATTCTAACCACTTAAATCATATTGAAACTTTTTGGTAAAGGTGTTATTTGACAGCACTTCTCCTTTTATGCTCCGGTATTGATTGTAAAGAAAAAGGTTGGTAGCTTGCGAATGTTCATTGATCATAGATAGTTGAATAAGGCCACCATCCGAAATAAGTACCACAGTAAGATAATCTTGATTATTCATATCTTAATCATTAAGTTTATTTTATGTGGTGGATTATACTACTAGACTTAGTAGTTTGGGTATTTGTTGTTAATATTGTATTTTTGTGTGTCACCATTTTTCTATACTTTTCCTATTGTCGCTAACATGACCAAGAAAAAGGCTGACTTTTGTTATCACAATGTTACAAGAAATGTAGAAAAAAATGAAAATATTAACAAGTAACATAAAAGAACCAAAGATTGTTGTGCATGTGAAGTGGATAGGAAAAATTATCGTAGCTCCAATCAAAGTGTTGGGAAACATTGCTTCTCAACAAGTGAACAAGTAAAATTTTCCATCTCATATGAATTTTTTAGCAATGTTGTATTCAAAATAATTCTTCCATTTCCTCTTCGTTTTATCCATTCTTTAAATATTCTCGTCAAACGAATAAGTTGAATACGACATTGTTGAAACATTCTGATGAGATGGAAAATTGGACGCATTCACTTGTTGAGAAGTGATGTTTTCCATCACTTCCAATTGTTTGGAAAACGATAGTTTTTCACATCTTCTTTTGATGCGCGACTATCTTTGGTTCTCTTGTGATATTTGTAAACATTTTCAAATTTCTCTTTACATTTCTTGAAACTTATGTGATACCCAAAGTTATCCATTTTCATTGTCATGATCACAATAGTTTGAAGAGTATTAAAAAGATGTTAACACACAACTACAATGATAACAAAAAAAATACAATTATTTAACCCCTTGGTAATTGAATTCCAGTAAAATAAAATATTCCATATAGTACTATATACAGTTATACTATTAAAGTAATTTCGAGTTCAATTAATTTAACTTATTCTGCATTCAATGAATTAAAATATCTAGTAATACGATTTTTTTAACTAGTTGCAGGGTTCTTTTATATTCTCGAAGACTGATTTGAGATCACGGTACAACTTATTAAAGATTGTTCCTAAGGACATACTAATACATCTTTAGGATCTGTATGGGTATCATGAGTTCTTAATTATGTCTTTAAGGTTGACTAATTCTTCAATAGCTTTCATAATCATGATGATATGATTTTTCATGTACTCTTTTCCAATTGTGCCCAGTGGAGATTTCTTGATCTACTCCAAGAGTAAGGAAGATCATGCAAATAACTTTATATTGTTTTGGGTTTTCATGGAAAACAAATTCTGTATTCAAAATTTTCAAAATGTGAATTCAAGTTTCCCATGGGTGCCTTCTTAAGGCATGTTATTATGGTAAAATTGATGATGGTAGATCCTGAAATGATTGAGGTGATGAAAGATACGGTTCGACCTAGTTTTATGACAGAGGTTCAGATGTTTGTGTCTCTTGCTATCAGGTATTCTAGATTTGTTATGAATTTTATTTCTATTGACATGCATCTGACAAGGCTAACCCAAAAGGAGTTACCCTTCCTGTGGTCTGAACATAAAGCGGGAAGCTTCCAAAGGCTAATGACCCTCTTGAAACCTACCTATTAGAGACACATAACTTTTTTTTTGCCTAACCTAATATTTTACACCATATGTAGAGCTGAAATATTTTATGATATAAAATAAATAATTTGACTTTTCTATTATTTTATTAAGTTTATTTTAAAATTTAAGCATGTTTTCTAAAAAAATTTACCTAATCCAAATTTTAGACAAAAGTTAAAAGTTAAAACGCTTAACGACGTAAACTGAAAATAACTATCAAATCCCGAACCACTATGAGATCAAAACTGAACTTTTATGGCTAACTATGGTGAGAAAATATCATTTTGAGCATGATTACCAAAAATATTTACTAAAGTGAAATTTTGGCCAAAACATAAAAGCTAAATGCCTAACGACATAAACTGAAAACAGAAGCCTCAAAATCAAAACCCTCTATCTTATTACATCAAAAATGATTTTTCACATCTAAATTTCTTATCTGGGTAAATTATCAAATATATTGACCAAAGTTACATTTTTTCTACTATGTTAAACACCTAACGACGCACAGTAAAAATGAATGCCTAAAAACTCAAATAAATCATTCTACAAGAAAAAATTACCATTGATGTTAATTACGGTAACAATATTCTCATCTGAGAACTTTTACCAAAATATTGACCAAAATTAAATTTTGGCCTAAACATAAAATATAAAACACATAACGACAATTTAATGAATCAACCTTCTCATTAGATAAAAATCGACCTTTGTAAGCTAATGACGCTGACGAAATCTGAGAACGTTTATAAAAAATATTCAATACTTGGTTAAAATTCAAAAGTTAAAACGCCTAATGACACAAATTATATATGAAAGCCTCAACACTAGACGCTGATTTACCAAAAAGGAATTAACTTCAATTGGTAATATACCAACTATAAAAATATAAGTTAGTAATTAATCATTTTCCAATAAATTTTATCAAAGTTGGTAATAGGTACTATTCATGTAAATATTCATATATAATATTACCAACTAATAATTAATATGTTGGTAAATTTTATCAATGAATTAATGATTGGTTGGTATATTACCAACTATTTAAATGATGATAGTGATTTACTAACTACAATCTTTATTCATTGGCAAAATTTCCATCTAATTTGATATTGGCATGCAGGTTTACCAACAAATTACATTTCGTTACAAATTTACCAACACATTTATATTTTGTTGGTAAATTTTAGAAACACAATCTTGTCATTGGGAAATATTTGGTTAGTAATTCATTGGTAATATGTTAATAAATTATATAAACAATTTTTTTCATATTTACCTACCGACTTATACTTCGTTGGTAATGTTACGAACAAAAGGTGTGCGTTAGTACTATATCTGTTGGTAATTCATCAATAGAAGGATTCTAAATTTGGCGCCATTTTTTCCCACCATATTTACCAACTAAAATACTTAATTAGTAAGATTTATGTTGTTAATCTTTTAAAATTTTGTTGTTACGTTTTAAAATATTATTCAGTTAAAAATATGTTGGTAATTTGTTAGTAGAATACTAACCAACTTAAGTTGTTAGTAAAATATGTTGTTAATTAGAAGTTTTTTTGTAGTGAGAGTCATATGCTAGTTTGTTTAAAATATTAAGGACGTTGAATTTCTTGAGCCCTATTGAATGAAAAATGTCGAATCCTCCCTAATAAGATCTAGTTATTCAGAGAGATGATGGTATTTGAAAAATTCCATTCAGGATTTGGTTGATATTAATTGAATTATAGTTGAATGTCTGAATGGACCCTACATCAATCAAAATCAATTGCCAAGGCATAGTGAAACAAACATGTTAAAAATTATTAAGGGTCGCGACGACTTTGTAGTTCTGTACAAGCCAATCCTTAAGGTTGGTAATTCGGAGAATGTTGTTGACTTGGCAAAAATGATACCTTCAAGGGGGAAAAGGATGTCAGAAAATTTTAGCCCATCAAACACACTCATCTTAACTCTGAAAGGAGCGCTTGAAAATGTTTGGGCGAGTCAGATTGAGGCAAGATCGCTTCTTCCAAAAGGGCCAAACAACCATATCTTGATTGTGCAAGGAGCCCATATTCTTCTAGTGATCATTAGGCCAGTATCCCCACTTCCAATGACTAATACCAAAGTTGTTCCTTGTAAATAAGAGCCTACTATCGTGACATACAAGGGGAAAGAAGTTAATGAAGAAATGGATGAAGTAGGAGGAATAACCCGTTCATGAAGATTTTATGCCCCGATGGAATTAAGTAAAACAAAGAATGACTAAATGCAAGTCAAGAGTCTAGTCACAAAAGGAGAGGCAGATGAGTTCTTAAGAAAGATGACATTACCACACTTCTCCGCTATGGAACAGTTAAGGAAAACTCCAACCCAAATCTCTTTGTTGTCTTTTTAATACATTCAGATGAACATCATAAAGTTGTAATGAAGAATTTATAAAAAGCACATGTTCCTAATGAAGTTACAGTGATTCAGTTAGAGAATATTGCTAGAAATGTTTTTGAGGTAAACCGCACCACCTTTTCAAATGATGAACTACAAGTGACAGGTACATGACATAACCAAGTCCGTCATATCATTGTAAAGTGTGAGATGTTATATGTCACTCGAGTTCTCGACGAAGGATCAGGGGAAAATATTTGTCCCTTATCAACTTTACAAAAATTGAATGTTAGTGCTGAAAGGGTCCAGCCCAACAATGTATGTGTTAGAGTTTTGGATGGTTCAAAAACATATGTATTTGGTGAGATAGATCTCGTTCAAACAACAGGGCCTATCGAGTTCACTGTGAAATTTAAAATGGTGGATATAAATGCATCCTACAATCTATTATTGGGAAACCATGGGTTCATAGGGCTGGGGCAGTCCCCTCCAAATTGTATCCAATGATTAAGTTTCAATGTGAACAACAAGAAATGATTGTTCATGGTGAGAGGAACTTTTCTGTCTATAAAGACTATTCCCTCCCTTTTGTCAAGGAGGATAATGAGAATCAAGCATTAATTTATCAAGATTTTGAGGTAGTGGTTGATGAGAATGTCCTCGAGGGGAATACAATTTCAAAATTACAATTGCTCATGGCAACCGTGATGATAGTAAATTGAAATACAGAAGCATAGGTTAGAGTCGAGTAAGGTCTTGGGAATCTTCTTGCAAGGGAAAGCTTATCCAGTGAGTCCACGAAAGAGCATTGTTTATTTTGTCTTAGGCTATGATTCTAGAGTCGAGGACCCAATTAAGGTATATAAGAAGAAGAGATATGTCTGGTCACTTACCAAGCCAATACCAGCCTTATACAAATCTTTCATCAAAGCCCACGCAATAGAATCTTCTGAATTACCTCTCCTAAAGCAAGTGCTGGAATTTAATAGAAAGTTTATTATCTATTTAGAGGATTTATTTGTCGAGGATGATATGGTGGAACTCTAAAAATGCACTAGTGACAAAGATGTCCGATTCATTTGTCCTGAGGTCCAGTAAACAATTGAGATGCCACTCCTGTCCCTGTTAAGAATGAGTCATGTAAGTCTATTTTTTTTTCTTTTGGTCGTCCGGACTTTATTTTGTCGTTTTATTTCTATCTATCTATTTTGATTTTCAATAGGATGTAGTTGTGTTCTTATTTCAGTCTAATATATTTGTTTGTTTTCTTTCATACATTTCCTTCTATGCCGATTCTAGTGATATGATATGCATGCATAATTTTTTGCAAGATTTTAAAATCCAATCTAATCTTTGACCTAATATTGAAATAATAAGTCAAGAAATCAAATTTTCTAAAGATAAAGTATTTGAACTTTTTAAGAATAAATCAATTAGAAACATGAGTGAAACAAAGACGATAAATAAATGGGATCATGAAAATATAAAGGAGACTAAGATAAGCGTACATGTTTGACATCAAAAAGAGGATATAATCCAGGCCTTTTTTGATCACTAAGATGTTTTTGTGTGATATTATGATGACATGCCTGTATTAAGCACTGAAGTTGTTATTTACAAGTGGTTGATTGATCTTAACTTTCCTTTGGTAAAGCAAAAGTTGAGAAAGCTTAAAAACGACATGAATGTATAATTAAAGAGGAGATCACAAAACAACTTAATACCAAAATCATTTGAGTTGCTCAATATCCTTCTGGGTAGACAACATCATACCTGTCTTCAACATAGATGGAAAAGTTTGAACGTGTGTTGATTATCATGATTTGAAAAAAGCAAGCCTAAAAGATGATTTTCGTTGCCCAACATCCATATTTTGGTGGATAATTGTTCTAAATATGAGATTGCATCTTTTGTGGATTTCTATGTGGTTACATCATATTATTATGGATGATGAAGATGTAGAAAAAAAACGTCTTTTATCACTTCATCGGGTACATATTGTTATCAGGTTATGCCTTTTGAGTTAAAAAATGCAAGGGTAACTTATATGAAGGAGATGAGAACCATGTTTCGTGATATGATGCATAAAGAAATCAAAGTTTATGTGGGTGATGTGATCTTAAACTAAAAAAGGCAGTCAAACTATGTACAAGACATAAGAAGACTCTTCGAAAGTCTCCACAAGTGTAGTCTCAACATTAGTCCTACAAAATGTGTATTTAGAGTGCCATCAGGAAAGCTCTTGGGGTTTATAGTCAATCGATGAGGTATCAACTTAAATCTTTCAAAAATAAAATCCATTCAGGAATAGGCAACTACAAAGAACAAAACTGATGTTATGAGCCTTCTAGGAAGGTTAAACTACATCAGTAGATCCATTACTCAACTCACAACAACTTCTAAACCCATCTTTATGTTGTTAAAAAATGTCCCGTTCAAATGGACTAAAGAATTTTGAGTGACTTTTGAAGAATTAAGGATTACTTATTGAATCACATGTGTTGGTGCCTCCTGAGCCAAAAAACCTTTGATATTATATATGTGTTTACTAAATAATTCTTTTGGAAGTGTATTGGGTCAGTATGATGACACTAGGAAGAAAGAGAAGGCCATTTTTTACCTCAGCAAAAAAGTTTATTGCTTATGAATCGAAGTACACTCTTCTTGAGAAAACGTGTTGTATCCTAACTTACACTACTTATCTCCTTTATCGTATGGATCCATTAAAATATATTTTTCAAAATCCCATGCCCACGAGCAAGCTTGTGAAATGGCAAATATTACTCACAAAGTTTGATAAAATCTATGTGACATGGACAACAATGAAAGCTCAAGCATTGGAAGATCATTTGGCAAAGAACCCTATTATGAATAATATGAAAAACTTTAGACCTATTTTTTTCCAGACGAAGAGAATCCTGTATCAATGAAGTTATTCACGATAATAATCAAGGATAATGTTTTTGTTTGATGCTTCCTCTAATAAGAAAGGAGTTGGAATAGGAGTTTTTCTTATGTTTGAATCCGGAGAATATTACCCTATAACAGCCCAACAAAGATTCTTTTGTAGTAATAATATCTTTGAGTATGAAGTTTGCATTTTAGGTTTGAGGTTATCTACTGACATGGGCATCCAAGAACTGTTAGTGTTAGGAGACTCAGACTTGCTGGTTCATCAAATTAGAAGAGAATGGGAAACTCATGACCCTAAGCTCATAACATATCAACATTGTTTACAATATCTTTTTCAGTGATTCATGTCGGTAAAGTTTAGGCACATTTGTAGAGTTCACAATGAGATTGCAGATGCATTGTCCACTTTATCTTCAATGCTTCAACATCCTAATGACACTCATATCGATTTCTTATACATAAATATTTGTGATTAGCATGCTTAATGGAACATTGTTGAAGAGAAATTTAATGGTAAGACTTGGTTGCATGATATTAAAAATACCTTCAGTTAGGAGAATGTCTGTTGGATGCAACTAGAAAAAAAAAGAACTATTTAATGACTAGCAGACGGGTTTCTCTTAAGCGGAGGCATACTATAAAAGAAAACTCTTTATTTTGGTACATCTAAGATGTGTAATTGCTCAAAGGTCTTCAACGATCATGAATGAAGTATACTCAGGAGTTTGTGGAACTCAAATGAATGAATTTGTTCGAGCAAAAAAGATACTTCGAGTTGGATATTATTGGCTCACCAGGGAGCCGGACTCCATGTTTGTAAATGTCATCAATGTCAATTACACGGTGATTTCATAGATTCTCCTCCCTTCGAGTTGCATACAATATCTGCTCCATGGACGTTTGTGGTATGGGGAATGCATTTGATTTTGCTAATAGAACAAAATGCACCGAATGGTCATAGCTTAATCCTTGTAGCCATTGATTATTTTACAAAGTGGGTTGAAGAAGTAATCAAGTTAGTTACCAAGAAGATTATGGTAAACTTCATTCATTTTAACATCATTTGTTGATTAGGTATTTCAAAGGTAATTGTCAGCGATCATGTTTTGAATCTCAATAGTCATTTAATTGAAGAGGTATGCCATCAATTTAAGGTTGAACCTCAAAATTAAAATCCATATCGCCCAAAAGCAAATGGGGCCGTGGAAGATGCTAACAAGAATTTTTAAAAGATACTTAGTAAAATAGTGCAAAGTTCTCAACAATGGCATGAAAAGTTTCCTTTTTCTTTGTTGGGTTATCGCGCTACAGTTCTAAAGTCAGTGGGTGTCACCCCATATTCAACTGTATATGTGACTGAGGTAGTTATACCTTGGAGAGGTTGAGATCCAATCATTACGAATTGTTGTGGAGGCTAAATTTGATTATGATGAGTTGATCAACACACGGTTGGAGCAATAAAAATTGATTGATGAAAAGATACTACCATCAGCATATCATGGACGATTATACCAGAAAAGAATAGCACGACCATAAAAAAATGGTGCATCCAAGACGTTTCGAGGAGGATCAATTAGTGTTGAGATGCATTCTGCCACATTATGCCGAAGTCAAAGGCATTTTTTTTCAAAATTGGAAAGGACTATATTGTAAAGAAGGTATTATCCAATGGTTTCCTTTACTTAACAAATATAGAAGGCAAAATGACAAAAATGGCCATCAATGTTGATGTTGTGAAAATATATCATATGTGATTTAATTTTTGGTATTAGAAACCCTTGTTTTTTGGCTTGACATTTCAAAGGATGATTCAATGGGAATTCTTTGTTTTGTTGCTTCCTTGAATTTTCCAAACAAATGAAAAACAAATTACATGAACTACGCTTGACCTGATTCTTATTTTGGCAAGATCCATAGGCAACCCTGCTATTGGGTTCGGTCTAACAAAATAAAAATAAAAAATTCCATATTGCAGAAAATTGGGGCAAAGTCGTGTATTTTTTATCTTTTATCCAAAAGATAAAATTCAACCCCATTGTCTAAAGTCAATCGAAGAAAGGCCTTTGCTGTCAACCATTGAAATGTCGAGAGTAAGTTGGTTAAAGGTACAAATGATGGCACCATGAGAGATAATTTTTTTCTTTTCACAAGAGAAATATCTATGAGAGAATTTGTTGGTGAAACCCCCGAAATGGGCATTATAAGGCGAATGTGAGTTGATATAAATAAAAATGAGAGAGTCTTATTGGTGAAAATCCTAAATGGGCATCATAAGGCGAATGTGAGTTGATATGAATAAAAATGAGACTCTTAGTGGTGAAAATCCTAAGGGCATCATAAGGCGATGGTTAGGTGAGAGAAATATAATGAGAGTGTTTTATTGGTTAAATTATACCGGGCACCATAAGGCTAATGTGAGTTGAAAGAATCAAAACGAAAGAGTCCTAGATGCGAACACCCTCATGATCATCATAAGGAGGATAACAGTTGATTATGACTTTGTCTAATGTTGGAACTCCACGTCAAAAATGTAGGAACAATAATGGTTGATGAATAGATTGGATGGACAAATTGGGTAATCAATTAAAATTGCATGTCATGATCAATAGAGTCGGCTACCACACTCAGATAAGTTTTTCTGTCTTCCTCTTTCAAAAAAAGAGTCATCATCTAATCATTTTCAGTTATTCTCATGTAGTATTTAGTTTTATTTCACTTTTCATCACTTTGTTTCATATGTATTTGAGTCGAGTCTTTGTCAAGAAACTAGGAAAGGATTTCAGGACTCGCTATCAACTCTCGGATGGTACAAGGCGAAGCATCAGGACAATACGTTACTATCTATCGGCGAGTATTCGATTCATAGAAGTTCCTTGATTTAATGAAGGTCAAACAATGATTGTCATGGAAAAAAGACATATATTGGATTTAAGTCCCTCAAAGAAAGCAAATTTGGGTGAAATATAGTCAATCAATAATGCGTACTAGGCGTTTCAAAATAAGTCGAGCATGATAAGTACTTGAGAATCCTTGTCAAAGGGAAGAACCACATACCTACCACTACATTTTTAAACTCAAAAATTTTCTTTATTGAAGCAGCATACAAGTTGGTTCGAGATCAATGGTCCGAAAATCCTAGATGTTCAATTTAGTCCACAAAGAGTGAAATGACTACATCGCCATAAATTATTTTTGAACCCAGTTACATGACAAATGCATAATATATATAAGAATTGCAATAACTTTGGAGGTTGAATTTGCTTTTCTTGAATATTCGGAACATAATTGGATAATACTCACAAAATATAGAGAATAAATAGTATGGTCCATAATGGGGAACATGTTTTGTTTGTATTATTAGTCTATTGAAAGTATCATAGTAGTAACCTCCTCGATAATGAGATTTGTTGGATCCTTCTGGATAATGCGACTAGCAGGACCCTCATCGATAATGCGATTAGCAGGACCCTCCTTGATAATGAGACTCGAAGGACCCTCCTGGATAATGGGACTTGCAGGATCGTCCTGGAAAATTGGATTAGAAAGACCCTCATAGATAGTATGACTAGCAGGACCTTCTTGTGTAATGGGAGTAGTAGGACCCTCATATATATTGGAACTAGAAGGACCCTCCTGGATAATGGGATTAGAAGGACCCTCCTGGATAATGGGGCTAGAACGGCCTCTTGGATAATAAGATTATCCGGAATCTTATTGATAATGGGACTATCAGAACCCTTCTTGATAATGGGACTAGAAGGACCATCCTCGATAATGGGACTAGAAGGCCCTCATAGGTAATGAATTAAAAAGACCCTCATCGATAATGGAACTAGTAGGACCCTCATGGATAATGGGATTAGCAGGACACTCCTAGATAACGGGAGTAGCAGGACCCTCTTGGATGATGGGATTAGCAGTACCCTCCATGATAATGGGATTAGCAGGACTCTCCTAGATAATAGGACTAGCAAGACCCTCATGAATAATGAGACTAGTAGGATCCTCCTACATAATTGGACCATCTTATATTTATGTCACAAAAAATTTCTTTGATATAAACTGGGGGAAAATTTTGTGTCATTTCTTTGTTTCTTTTATTTTCAGCAATGCAGTTAGATTATGCCAATCCTCAATTCAAGTACGAGTGCTTATTTAAAAAAAGTCAGATTTTATTAGTTCATTTTCAATTGAAGAAAGAGGAACTCATCCTAAAAACAAGATCAATTTTTAAGTACGAGTAAAAGAAACCAACTAAGAGAGAGGGCGCACCTTTGAACTCATTTGAGATTAAAATCAATGTCTCATAACTTTAAAAGCGTGAAGATTATAGTTAAGATTCAAGAGAAGCTACATATAAAGGATATGTACTTGCATATTCTTTAAATTTTTTGTCTTTTATATTCATGAAAAATAGGGTCCGCGAACTAGAGCCTCGAGGAGACCTCACTTAACCTTCAACTCATCACCTCATCTCCATGAACTACACGTGACCGAATTTCCTTATAATCTAGGATATGTATGTTGTCCAAAACATAGGACTCGGTCACATATTTTCTATTCGAATAAGAGCCTTGTCAAAACATGTTACATTTTCTGAAAACTCTTCTTGTTTTCTATCAAAGAAGGGCAAACTGCAGACACGTAATTTTTTGCTGAACCTAAAATTTTGCGCCCGCCACATGTAGGCTGAAATATTTTATTAATATAAAATAAATATTTTTAATTTCCTATTTTTTTATTTAAATTTATTTTAAAATATATAGAAATAACAAAAATGGAATTAGTTTTTAAGGAAAGTTTATTTTTCAATTATTTAAAAAGAAATGAAATATTACAAAAATCTATATTATTTAAAATTAAGTTTTTATCATAGATTTTTTACTTTTTCTTGATTCTTTTTTATTATTTTTCAAACAATTACTTGATATGTTACTATAATTTATCATTTATATGTAAAGTTTATTATTATTCTTTTAAAAAGTAGAATAAAATAAAATAAAACCCTAAATATTCTAACCGACCTACCACATTCTTATAGAAAATGTACTACTTCACATATGCCAAAAAATAATTTAAACAGAAAAACATAGCATAAACCAAAAGTTGACACGTGAGAAAATCAGAAAAAAAATAGAGAAGAAAGTTTGACTTTTTCGAAATAAAAAGAACAGAAATAAAAGAGAAACCATCAGAAAATTATTCTCCTACTCCACGTTTTCCTCAACATTTCCACTTCACATGAATATAGGAAGAAAAATTCAATAACCCAAAAGAGACCCACAAAAACACGTAAAAACAAAAACAAGAAAACTTATCTTAATTATAGATAACAACCTCCCTTTTTGGTTGAGTCAACATATCTTTGTCCAATGCATGAAATACGGCTCAAAACTTATCATTAGTCACTTGCTTGACTACAGGGTTGACCGACACTAGGGGAACCTCTTGTCTCACATTCTTACAAGCATTCCTATTCCTTCTCAAGGGTTCTTTTGTGGAAGCATATCTTGAAAAGCATAAAAAGGGGTTAAGATAGGAAGACACCCAGAGTTACAGTCTAATGCACAACTATAGAGTAATGAAAATGTGGATCTTCCTATAAATCTTATTTCCTCTTATATCATTAATGTGGCACACTTCAAAGTGATGAACACGACTTTACCCGATGTTTCTTATGAAATATCCTAGGAACTTTCTAAGCCTTGTAATATAAATATTATGTTTGTCACAACTCAAAATATAACATGGATTTGAAATGGTGTATAAGATCTTGAGAGGCCTCATATAAGCTACTTATTATGCATCATACGAGATCATAGATATTAAAAGATTTAAATGACAGTTTCAACATGTAAATGCTCTAAAGAGAAAAACGAAACTCTAAACATTGTCTCAAAACCATCTAAAGCATAAGAGCTTATCGGGATGAAGCCCGTACATAAATTCCCAAAATTGAACGCAAAGACAAAAGGTAAATCAAGCTCGGTCCTCGGAATATTAGGACTCACCAGAACTTGAAAGCTCTTTAAAACCTCTATTCACAAAATTAAGAATCCTGAATTTCGTACCCTACATTTGGGGAAATGTAGAAAAGAGTATTTGTTATTTTTTATTATTTATGATACTAACAATCATAATTCATGTTTTAGCTTGATCATTGATTACTCATGTAAATGTCCATTTTAATATGTTTTAAATGTTTTTATGCATGGGAGAAAAGACATAAAGTGACACCTGAAGTTGTGTCGAATTTTCAAAAAGACACTTACACTTTGTAAATGTCCTATTACCCTTCTAAACAATCCTTAAATGATATTCTTACATCATTTTTAGTCGACCTAGCATTGAGAGTGTATGTACTCACTTTAAAAGCGTGAACAAACTAAAAAAAAAGAATATGACTTTATTTTTACAAGTATTTTTGTATAAAATATGATTTCTTCGTTTTCTTATTATTTTAACCTTTTGTACTTAATAAGGGAAAATGCTCAAGTACCCCCCAACCTATGCCCGAAATATCAGAGACACACTTATATTATACTAAGGTCCTGTTACCCCCCCTAATCTTATGTTATAAATAATTTTCTACCGCTTTTCGCCATACGTGACACTATCTTGTGGGCCCAATGCGTTTTGACATTTTTTTTCAAGCTAATGCCACGTATGCTTAAAAAGGGTAGAAAACTATTTATAAAATAAGTTCATGGGCAATAGAATCTTAGTATAGTATAAGTGTGTCTCTCGAATTTCGGGCACAGATTGAGGGTGTACTTATGAATTTTACTCCTTATTAATTTTCTCTTTTTCTTTCTTCCTTCTTCTTCAAAAATTCATTGTCAATTTCACTATAACTTATCACTTTCAATGTCATAGTTCATCACAACTCCACCTCCCTTTTTTACTACTATTTGTTTGACTCTCTTCATCTTCAAAATTATATGTATATATTTTATTACATCTCGAAAAATATGATAACCCACTAGATTTCAAGATAATGTAGGTATTATTTATTTTTTAATCCAAATTTCACTTAAACTTTTTCAATTTTCGAAGAATTCTGATTCTTTCAACATTATCATATCTAGTTTTGAAGTTATATGAAAAAGAGATAAATTAATTGATGATACCTTCAAAATTTTAATTTTTCTTAAAAAAATAATTAATTTGGTTGTCAATAACATCAAATTCTGGAAAATAGTATGATTTTGAAAGACAAAAATTTGACCGAAGAAGAAGAAGAAATGGAGGGGCTCAACTTGACGTAGGGGTGCGTGAGATGAGGGTGGGAGGTGAAGAAGAAGAAAAAAAATGAATGGAGGGGTAACTTGAAAGTGGGTGTGAAAGATCAAGAATTTAAAGTGAAATTAAAGCAAAATCAATTAAATGAAAATAAGTCAAAAGTAAGAGAGATAAATAAAGAAAACCTTAGAATTAATTTTTTAATTTCAAATTCAATCAACACGTGTTACACAATGATTGGTGTGTGATAACCACTTTCTATTTAAAATATGATATTGACAAAAAATTAAAGTAATAATAAATTATCGAAATTGTTTAGGCGGTAATAGGACGCCCGCATAGTTAAAGTGTCTTTTAAAAAATTCAGAACATATTCAGGTTTTACTTTATGTCTTTTCTCTATAAATGGCTATCATTCACGGAACATGTTTTGTACTAATGTATACTTTTGCCTATATTTCCCCAAAAGTAGGCAGGACTATCATGAATCCCAATTTTGTAGCAAGAAGTTTATTTGAGAAATTTCAAGCTTTGGTGAGTCTTCATGATTCGAGGAAAGATTCTCATTTTTTTAGATTTTTATCATATTGTAATTTTTTTGACGTGATGTATGGGTTAGTGACATATTCATTTTTATGTAATAGATGGCTAATCAGACAAGTGTTTAGGTTCCATTTTTTCATTATAAAATTGTTGGACTTGAAATTTTGTTCTTTATATATTTTTTTATTTCTTATGTTGTGAATGCTAATTGACTTGAATGGGGCCTCTTGGTTCCTATACGCCATGTCACTCCTAAGGGGTACCTTGGGCCATGTAAAAGTTGGTAATCAGAGCACAAGGTTTAGAAATGTCTTAGATATCTCATAAGCCACGTCAAAGAGCATATATTTCATGATTGTGAAGCGCACCATATTTATGAATGAGAGGATACACGATGATAAGGAAATTTCACTTCTTTCATTACTCTAAATTCATGTTATAGAATTTAACTCTACAATGTTTCTCTCCTAATCATTATCTAATGATCTACTGGAGATGATGACTCGAAGAGTTTATGCTTAAAGAAATGTGGGAGAGAATATGAATAAGGAAGATCCACCTTAAGCTCATCAAGCTCCATTACGCTGTTGGTGAAGCAAGTGTCTAATCTAGAGTTTAGGTCAAGCCATGACCACCCAACACAATAGGGATATTTCGATTGATGTAAACCCAAATGTGGGTACGATGACATCTAGTGTGAGAGACTTCACTAGAATGTATCCGTGAGAGTTTCATGGTTCTATGGTTGAGAAAGATCCTCAAGAGTTTATTGATGAGGATTAAAAGGTATTGATGATTATGCGAGTGACATCAATGGAAAAGGAAGAGTTTGTCTCTTATAAACATAAGGGTGTTTTTCCAATTTGTGTCAACCAATGGAGAGAATGGAGATCGAAAATTAAGGGTCCTCTAGATTGGGAAATGTACAAAGTTTCTTTCCTAGATAGGTTCTTGCCCAATTTGATGAGAGAGAAAAATGTTCTCAAATTCATTAATATTCATCAAAATATCATGAGTGCGAAATAATATGATTTCAAGTTAACATAATTGAGTTGATATGCTCGTATAATTTTTGCCGATTCTACCGCAAAGATGAGCAAGTTCGTTTCAGCTGTGTCCAAAATGGTGGTTAAGGAATGTCACACTGCCATTATTGTTCGTAATATGGATATTTATTATCTTGTGGTTAATGCTCAAAAAATAAAAGAGGAAAAACATATGATAACTTATATAGAGGCAAAGAGAAATAGGACTAGGGATAGTATTTCTCACATCCAAGCTATTATGGACATGATCATTCTAAATTTCGTCAAATGTTTTAGAGTAAAGGTAGCTCCAATGCTTTCTCTAAGTTCAAAAAAGATAGGGTGTCACACACTAAGCCTCAAGAAGTTAATGGTAGTGTGTCCTTGTTGCCTACCTGCGCTAAATGAGGAAAGAAGTAATAGGACAAGTGTCTTGATAGTTCCAATGCTTGTTTTGGGTGTGTTAAGATGGACCATAAGATAATACATTTCCTACAGTTCCTAAGAATGAACTAGATAATCATAGAAGGTGTCAACCCAATCCTTAATCCGGTCCATGTGGTTTGGTTTCTAACACTCCAAAGGAAAACTTATTTTATGCACTTCATCCTCGCCATGCGCAAGAGGGTTCTTCGGACATGGTTACAAGTATGTTGAAAGTGTTCCACTTGATATTTACACATTAGTTTATCTCATTTTGTACTTGTCTCTATGAGGTTTCATATTCTCCCGTAGGTGTTGTTAGATCCCTTTTCTGTCTTTACTCCTATTGGTGCTTCTATGGTGGCTAAGAGGGTCTATAGAAAGTATCATGTTTTCTTGTCCCATATAATTAATCTTGTTAACCTGGTAAAGCTTGATATGTTATATTTTTCTGTTATTCTTAGTATAGATTGGTTGCATGCATTTATGCTTCTATTTATTGTAGAACCATTCGTCAAGCTTCAGCTTCCAAATGATTCTGTCCTAGAGTGAAAAATGGGGAATTTTATGCCTAAGGTCCAGTTTGTTTCTTGTCTTAATGCTAGAAGGACGACTTCTAAGGGTTGTATTTACCATCTAGTTAGGATGAAGGATGTATATATTCTGAAACCCATACTCTTGAGTTGGTCCCCTTTGTTAACGATTTTTTGGAATTGTTCCCAATGATCTTACCAGGTACTCCTCCTGAAAGTTAAATAGACTTCAATATTGACCTTTTACATACATTAAACCTATCTCTATTCATCATTACCGAATATCTCAAGTAGAAATTAAGAAATTGGAAAATCTTTGGGATAAGGGTTTAATCTTATCGAGTATATCTCCATGTGATGCTCCAGTCTAGTTTGTTAGAAGAAAAAGATTGTTATCTCCGAAAGTGTATGGGCTACCGACTGTTATATAAGGTTTCCTGGAAGAATAAGTATCTTCTCCTTAGAATAGATGATTTATGTGACCAACTTCAAGAAGTGAGTTACTTTTCCAAGATTGACCTTCGGTCGGGTTATCACCAATTGTGGGTGAAGCAAAAAGATATTTTTTAAATGAACTTTAGAACCCGATTGGTCATTTTGAGGTGTTGTTAATGTCTTTTGGTTTGAGTTATTTTTTAGTGGCTTTATAAATTTGATGAATTGGCTATTTTGACAATACCTTGACATCTTTGCGATCTTGTTGAATGATAATATATTGATTTATTTGAGTATTTAGGATGATCACATCAATAATTTGAGGACTGTTTCGGAAATTCTCAAGAACCAGAAATTTTTTTGCAAAGTTTAGAAAATGTGGCTTTGCTTGGCCACATTGTTTCAATTAAAGGTATTGTCATATATCATAATAATACGGATGGACTTGTCGTAGACCTCTATCCCCTTCAGATATTAAATATTTCTTGGGTTTTGCATGATATTACAGAAAGTTTCATGAGAAATTTTCTTCTATTGCTTCTTTATTAAGAACATTGACCTGAAAAAAGGGTACGTTCATATGGCCTGAAGCGTGTGAAAATAGTTTTCAAGAGTGGAACGATGGACTTACTTTTTCTCCGGTAATAAACCATCAAGAAGGGAGTGATGGTTTCATTTCTTATTTTAATTCCTGAATAATTGGGTTAGGATGTGTACTTATGGAAAATGGAAAAGTTATTGCCTATGCTTCAAGGAACTTAAGATTCGTGAGAAGAATTATCCTACCCCTGACCTAGAATTAGCGGTTGTTGTTTTTTCCTTAAAGGTTTGGAGACACTACTTTTATGGTGTTCATGTAGATGTTATCATCGACGACAAGAGTTTGCAATATCTTTACATTCACAGGGATATGCATCTTCGCCAAAAGAAGGTGGCTTGAGTTATTGAATGATTATGATATGGGTGTTCTTCATCACCCTGGTAAGGCAAATGTTGTGGCGGATACTCTTAGTAAGTTATTTATATGTATTGTATGTTATATTGAATCTGATTTGAGGTTGGTAAATTTTCCCTAATAGGTGTCGAGTTAGTACACGAGTCTACGAAGAAAGCTGGAACTATTAGAGAAGGTTTGAAAATGGCTAAAACTTGGAAAAAATCTTATGCAAATATTAGGAGAAGAGATATTTAGTTTGATGTTCAATATTAGGTTAATTTTATGATTTCACCCACTAAGTGTGTAATGAGGTTTAGTAAGAAAGGGCAGATTATTCCCCATTATGTAGTCCTATATAAGATTTTGATGTGTGTTTGTACGGTTTCTAATGAACTTGAATTGACTAATGAATGTACATCCCTGCATTAGGTTTTCTATGGACTGGCAGGTTTAAAAGAAGAGAAATTAATAACTTGCTTCCGTAAAATTTTGAAGGAATCAGTTAGTTGAGGGTACTACTTAGGAGGCCAAGGCCGACATGTTGTCTCGATATCCTCAACTCTTTCCTTCTACTCCTACTCTAGATGGTCGTATTGAATCCTCATGGTTTGCTCTTTCACTATCTTATGTCTTAGATATTTCCATGATTTTCTCATCTATGCATGTCTGTTCATGAAATAGCTTAAGTTTTGGAAAGTTAGTCAAATTGATTGATTTATGCATATTTATGTCCATTTGATTATATTTAATATAGACTTTATGATATGATGTTTTTAACATGCTTTATCATGAATTTGATGTTTCCTCCTTGGATATATGCATTTATGTCATTGTATGTATGTTGGGTTGTTATGTTAAGTTCGTACCTTCTTTATGATGTCTTGAATCTCATTCGAGGATGAATGATACCAATGGGGAAGATAATGTAACACCTAAGATCCAAAAACACAGAAAATTCATTTTTTCAAAAATATTTGGTCACATTCTAATGGAGGTTAACCACAACTCGTGTAGTTAACAATGGACTATGGGTCAGGCAAATGCATTGCGAGTCCGCTTTTACAAAATGTAATTTTATTTGTACCTCTCAATGATTCACCAGGACGGTCTGTTATTCAAAGCACGAGCCGCACGAGCCATAAATAGGATTCGTTTGTGAGTCTTAGACATAGAGATATTTTGAGGTCAAAAGTTGAGCACCACATTTGGGATCCATTGAAAATAGATTGGACCACGGCCTACAAATCAGACCACGGCCTGTGGATGGGTCCCTTCATTGAGGTCCAAGAAATTCCAAGATTTTGAACTAGTGTAGGAGAGAAAACACGCACTATAGGTGTACCCACGAATAGTAGGTCCCCACTGCCTACTGGATTTGACAGTTATTTCTTAGGAGTAGTTGGGTCTTCTCCTACTTAATTTATCCTTAAATTATTCATTTTAACCTTCACTAAAACCTTCATATAGGTGTTTCAATCCCCAAATTTCCCAAGTTGAAATCATCTATCAAATTTACTAAACAAGATCAAGTCTTCTCTTGGAAATATTATCTCTCTAGAAATCTTGAAGAAGAAAGATTAAACACAGGGTTTCAAGTAATGTCTTCTAATCCTCCATTGAATTGAAGAAATTAGAACTGAGTTATTATATTTTTCATCCACGGTTTTCTTCCATTCATGGAGTTCCAAAATTTTAAATTTTGAAATTCCCAATTGAGTTAGGCTTTTTCTTCTATGATATGGGTTCTCTTGATTAATTATTTAAATGATTGAATTATGATCATTTATGAGTGAACTGATGAAATTTTATGGTTTTATGATGATTCAGCATGAACACATGTTTTTCAAGTTATGATGATATGATGTGATGTTTTATTTATGAAAGAAGAGGTTATGAAAGTAAGCATGCTATTATTTATTTTATGCAAATGTTTTAAGGTTGCGTTGAGAGTGAAGTAACAATGATGTTGTTGTTGTTGTGTTGTTGAAAGTTTTTTCAATATACACATGAAACCATGATTGTGGAAGGTTCGCAAATAATAAGGGTTCCTAAGGTTGAAAGGCTATTTTCAGCTAAAACAAAATAAGGATTAAGACTATATTCTAATGTGGAGGTAGGAGGTGTTTTCTCATGTTCTCTATTGAATAAAAATAGGAGATTACCCATGCTTTCTATTGAACGACAAGAGAGGATTACCCATGTCATGTGATGTAAGGACAAGAGGTGATTACTCATGTTCCTATAAGAGATAAGATGAATAGGATTGAAAACTTTTTTGTCAAAGTTAAGCTTAGTACCGAGAAGATAAGTGGCAATAACCTAAGTCCCATAAACTATGTGCCAACATAGGATTGCCTAGATAGACATTAGCTAGTAAATCAACCATAGTTAGAAGTTCATTGTCCTTACCTTTAATTGTAAAACGACTCTTTTGGTGTGGGAGACACCCGATTCCATGTTGCTAACTTGCATGGTCGTATATGTCGGTTAGTGCTACTTCCCACAAACAAGAAAAATTATGATGAACCAAGGTTACTTCAACAAGTAGCATAAGTATGTTTTAAGATGGTGTTCACTTGCATTGATCATGTTTTATGACTTATAATTTCTAACTCTCAAGATTTATATTCTAGCTTAATCATTGCTTACTCATTGAAATGTTCCTTTTTAGCATGTTTAAAATTTTATATGAATGGATATAACTCTTGATACGCATTTTGTAATAACAAACACACTTGCCTACATTTCTTCAAATGTATGGCCAGACTGTCAAGGTTCTCAGTTTTATGTGTAAAGGTTAAGCTTTGTCAGTCCTCATTCTTCAAGGATAAATCTCGTTGTTTTTTAGTTTTCCTTTTTACTTCAGTTTTGGACATTATGTATGGGTTAGTCTCAATTTCGTTCTTATGTGCTAGATAGATAATGACATAAGTGTTTGGACTCCCTCTTTATTTTTGTAAAACTATTGGACTTTAGATGTTGTTATTTATCTCTTCTGTTCAATTTCTTATTGAATGGGTTAGACTAGGATATTTATGCGGAAATATGCATACCTTGTTGTTTTAGGATCAAGTGTTATCATCGGTAATTGCCTAAGAGGTTTCTTACAAGATTACTATGGAGTCTTGTAATGTTTTCGCAACAACTATAGTTATCTAAGAAACTGCTTTCTTATGTTATTTTTCTGTTGTCTTTGGATGAACCTAAGTCCTACCTTTTATAGGACAAGGATAAGGCTTGTAACTCTTATTAATTCAAGAGTTACATCACCCCTTATCGTATAACTGCCACTTCATCAATAACTCTTCTTTTTTTTTACCATAGGGAGTTATGTAAGTGGAATTGTAACTTACTTCATGAATGAAGCAAGTTACTAGTAAACCCATAAATGAGTGTATCTATTTCAAACGTCTCCCACTCACACATAATGGGATGAAAAACATAGGGCTTTGAAAAGTAAATTCCTTTAGGCTCTCAGACCGAGTGTATTATTGCGAACGCTTAGACACTATGTTTGGGAGCTCTTAAAGTAGAAATAGTATTTCCAGATCAGCATAAGAGACTACAATCCTTTCATGATCATGTATGATATATTATCATGTCATATAAAGTGTCTTAGATTCCACTAACTTTTCTATATACACACATGGCTTCTTTTAACCATCTTTCCATTTTCAATTTTCATATGCCTTGTGTCCACACTTGTGATGCTAACTAAAATAGGCTTTATACTGGACCGGTCTCAAGCACAAGCATAATGTGTATATATTTGACATGATCTTTCTTTCTCCCACGTATCACTAAGATCATGATTAATTTTTTTCCTAGCATTACTCATTCAGGTCATATTTTTTAAACTTTGAATTCATACTATAGTAACTTACACTAACCCATCACCTTATCATATTGTCAAAGTCATAAGGGCACTAGTAAAACATTTTTTTCAAAGTCTCGCATAGAAGTGAAGTAGGGTGTATTCACTTAGCTTTCAATTTGTGGTAATGAAACACATGCAGTATGAAATGCATGTTACATTGTGCCTCTGATTCCATTAGAGTATATGTAGATTTTCGTTTCTTCACACTGTGCAATTCTTGGTCCAAGTAAATTATTTACTTGACCAGATTTCTACCACCCTATTGTACTTTAGAGGAGACCTCACATCTAGATACAAGTATTATGTGTAGTGGGAATCCATAATTTCGATCTTTTTTTTTACATTTCTGTTGGATCTTATCCTAGTCTTTTACTCGGGCTGCTTTAAATAACATTTTCATATTCGAAGGTGCCACATATATTGTCTATCCTTTTTTAGAGTTAAGAAACACAAATTTAAAATGTTGGCTCGCTTTACGTAAGTACCCAAGGCAGTTTGCTCATGTAGAAGGCAAACCTTATAAACCCGTACGACATACTCTAATGTTGTGAATGCACTAATCAATAATAATGTATGAAATGACCATAAAAATCATCAAAAAAAATATACAGGTATCCATACATTAGGATAAAGATGTTTAAATAAGGAAATCTATCATTTTACATCCCTCGCAAGCCTAGTGATTTCACATGATTAACAAAGACATGTCTAGGTATTGGTTTTGTTAAGTGATCCGCTACAATCTTGTGCGTAGAAATGTAATGTAAAATGATTTCCTTAGTGCTATGATGTCTCTATCAAAATTATACTTTGTATATATATTTTTAGTCTTACAATTATACTTAGGGTCTTTAGTATATGCCATTGTTTCTTGGCTATCATAAAATTTTTGCAGGATATCCATTGGTCTGCCAATGATCCCTAACTGTTCCATGAACTTTTTGAGTAATAAAACTTATTGTACTGCTATGGAGCATGCAATGAACTCTGCTTCCATAGTTGATACATGTAAACATGTTTGTTTCTTGCTACTCCATGAAATAGTACCATTGTTAAGCAAAAAAACAAAACAAGAAGTGGAATTTCTTTGATCCAAGTCTCCATCCAAATAAGCATCAGAGTATCCAAACAACTGTAAGTCACTTCCTTAATAACATAATTTGCAATCAACAATGCCCCTTAAGTATCTCAAGGTTCTCTTAATAACTTTCCAATGTGTTTGTCCTGGATTGGATTGATAAAAACACCCATTGCATAACAAATATCACGACGTGTACACAAGAATGAATACATTAAAATCCAAATCACACTTGAATATGGGATCCTCTTCATGGAATATTTTTCTGTGTTAGTTTTGGGACATGTTTCAAGATTAAAATTATAACCTTTCGCTACAAGGGTGTCTATTGATTTACAGTCTTTAACCCTGAATCTTTCAAGAGTTATTTCAGTGTAAGAGTCTTGTGATAAAGGTAATAATTTCATACAACGATCTCTATGAATTTTAACTCCAAGGATGAATTCTGCTTCACCCATATCCTTCATTTCAAAATTTAGGGACAACCAACTCTTTATCGCCTTTACAGAAGTAAGACTATTTCCATCTAAGAGTATATTACCCACATAAAGGGAAAATATAATAAAATCAGTTTATGAAGGCTTCATATACACACAATGGTCTTCATCAATCATATTAATGTCATATGACGTAATAGCGCGATGAAATTTTAAGTACCATTGCCTATATAATTATTTAAGTTCGTAAATATTCTTTTTAAGCTTGCAAACTTTGAGCTCTTGAAAATTTTGGAAAAAACCGAATGGTTGTTCCATATATATTTATTCACCTAGTTCCCCATTGAGAAATTCAATTTTTACATCTACTCGATGTTACTCCAAGTTCATGCGTGCAACTATAGCTTGAATCAGTTTAACAGAGCTAAATCGTATAACTTGAGAGAAAATATTTGCATAATCAATGACCTGTTGTTGTTTGTACACCTTAGTCACCAAACGAGCTTTGTTGTGTTAAATTACACTATCCACCATTCTTTTAATTTTGAGAACCCAATTGTCTTTCGACTTGGCGGAAGATCTACCAAATCCCAAACATGATTTGTCCTCATGGAATCCATTTCCTCTTTTATTGCTTCAATCTACTTACCCTTAGTAGGATCTGAAAAAGTCTCTCGAACTGAATTAGGATCTTCATCATCTTGTGGAGTCACTATAAATGCTTCCCCATCGATTTGAAATTATATCATAGAATAGTTCCTCGTATACTCTTTCGCAAATGTGTCTCTTCAGGAATATTATCTAAATGAGTAAGTCTCCCACTTGTATTATAAAGAGAAGGTACAACTTCTTGTTCCTCACTTCTTTGTTCCTGAAGAGTTTCTTGATGATCCACAACTTCATAAAATGACACAGTTCTATCAGTATCAACTTTACTAGGAAATTCAATCTCTATGAACATAGCATCTCGTGACTCAAGCTCTGTTATACTTCCTTTTTCATTTTATTATATGAAGATGTAACCCTTTGTATGCTTTGAATAGCCAATGAAGATGCATTTCTTGCCCCTAGGATCTAACTTCCCATATTTATGGGAAGAATCATCCACGTAAGTGGCAATCCCCAGGGTCACAATATATTCAAATTCAGGTTTTCTAACCATCCATAATTCATAGGGAGTGGAAGCAACATACTTAGTGGGCACACACTTAAACACATAAGTTGCAGACATTAATGCGTCTATCCAGAAATAAATTCACATGTTAGCCCGCGCCATCATAGACCTAAATTTTTTAAGAAAAGTTCTATGTCTTCACTCAACTATTCCATTTGGTTGAGGAGTGTATGGAAATTTTAAGTGTCTTACAATTCCTTTTTCATCACATAGATCCTTAAATTGATCTAATAGATGCTAAGGCCCACGATCAGTTCTTAAAGCTTGTATTCTTAAGTTTAATTGATTCTCCATCAAATTAAAAAATTGTCTAAAGCATTCCAATGCTTCTTACTTATGGGAAATCAAATAAACATGACCATAACGAGTATAATCATCTATAAATATGATGAAACATGAGGCTCCATGCCTCTCCCTTATACTCATAGGACCACATATATCTTAATGGATGAGTTCCAATGGAAAATTACCTCTAGTTTCCTTTCTAAATGGTTTTCTAGTCGTTTTTTCTGCTAGACAATATTCACATATCGACATTTCAATTTTATCTAAGGACCCCAACAATCCTTCTTTTATCACTATTCATTCTTTCAAGTCGTGTATGTCAATGTCTAGCTTGCCAAATATTCATACCTACAATTGGAGTTGTTGATAAAGTAAAACAACCATGATTATTAGACATATAATTAAAAACAAAAATTGTGTCCAACACAATAAAACCATCAAAAAGGTAACCAGAACCATAATATTCAGTGCCATAAATAATGTCAAAAGAATTATTGTGAAAATTCTCATTGAAATTGTAAAAATAATAGGAAATCCCTCAATTTATAGAAAACAAAGGGTAGTGTGATGGTTCTTATTGTGCCTTACTAGAAAAGTCATAAACCTTTGGAAAATTTACAATCTTTCGGAAAGGTCATCACGTTTCATAAAAGTCACAACTTTGCATAAAAGTCACAACTTTTTATAAAAGACACAATTTTTCATCAAAGTAACAAATTTTCATAAGAGTCGCAACTTCTCATCAATGTTACAACTCTTCTTAAAAGTCGCAACTCTTCATTTTCCATTCACATCTCTTAACACCAAAAATAACCTTGTATGGAACTAAGTTATAATCGTCATCTAGGTTAGCTTAATTTTGGGGTTGAAGTGTCATATCATTACATGTTATTAGAGTCATGCCCATTTGGACTCTCGATGCACACTCCAATTGGGCTCACACATGGGCTTGGCAGTGTAAGAGGGTGTTAGAGTTCCATATTGGTTTGGAATTAACCAATAGTCTTTTTATACGGACTTGATATGTCATATTCTTACATAAACAAAATTTACGAATTAATTGAATAAACATATAATCATATGGGGGATATAATTAATTTGAACAATATATACTATTTGTTGTTCTGATTTCTTAATGAGGATTATTTATTATAGGGCCAAACATCTCGTCCATTTATTGTTCAGAAGAATCTACTGAATCACTTCTGAGATTTCCCTAAGAAAGTTTATACTATTTAAAACCAATTTGTTTTAGGGGAAAACATTTGTAATCTCCTTAATAGACTCAAAAAATAGAATACAAAGAAATAAGTGCATTAGAAAAGGAGACAAAGAAGAGGAACGCAGTGGATGATCAACGAGTGTTAGAATGTTCCATGATATAGTGATGAGGATCATTTCCTTCATGCCCTTGAAGTTTGTTATTAAATATAAACTTCTATCAATGATTTTTAACTGTAGGATATTTCATCGTGAATTTTCCAAAACATTGTTCCAATGCCAAAAAGTCACCACTTTACAACTCATCTATTTAGTAGACGATGGGAGATTCATCTGACAACTCCCAAAAATCTCCTTTAACCCTATTGCTCAATTTGTGACGACATTATGTTTTGGCATAGTTTTTATCGGTTCATGTAATGGTCTAATTCTCTTTGAGTTTGAGAGAATTAGGTGTTATTATGTTTTCAATCCCTTAACTAGAGAGAGTCAATTGATTCCACCATATCTGGATGCTCCTAGACATAAGTTACATAAACAGGCCTAGCTGTTTATTACCCTAATGCAGACCAATACAAATTGGTAACCATAGGTAACCCTATAGGATTTCCAACTTCTTCTACAATTTTCACTTAATTTCGTTGGAGAGATATGTCTTGTGGGGTTAAATCAAACATAGAACAAATAGTTTTGTATCGTAACTTATAGTAGTATACTTATATATTGGAATTATTCTCCGTATTTTCTTAGTAGTGACGGTAGTGTTCTAGCTGCTGATACAAAAAAATAAGAAGATATACTCATTAAACCTCCGAATTTTATTGATCATTATGATCTCACCGAAGGAAAAATTTTTAACGTTAGAGATATATTGCTAAGTAGGGAACACGTTATACTTACCATTGTATGTATTTTTATAAACTACATAGTCATTGGAACTTATGACAGAGCAAGGAACTGTTGGAGGGTTTCCCAAACTTTGTACAACTTTATTTTAGGTCCACATGGACATACTATAGGCTTTTTCAGTCAAGATTATTAGTAGACAACTTTCTTTTCTGGTACAACACCCCCAAAACTTTATCATGATCTATACTATTAAGATACCAACATCCATGTATAAAACAATGTTGTAGTTGTAGACACAGTTTCTTGTTCAATTTATTGATTCAACCGAACATTAGCTTGTGTCCATAAGACACCCTCAAATTATGTAACGACTGCTCAATAGGCGTATATTGTTGAAAAGTTGGAAGACATCAGAACATCTATTACTGAAGGTACCATCTTGTTGATGTTTAAGGATTTTGTCTTTCAGTTTATGCCATAAAAGGAGATACATGAGAGGATTAACTTGATCATACTTGCGAGAATGAATATAATAATAGATGTGGCGTATGCCTAACAATGAGTGTCAAACACCTATGATTCACTGTGATAGGAAACAACAAAACATGCTTTTTGATAAAGATCTCAAAACTCATTTGGGTGATTTTGGTTTAGTGAAACTAGTTTCTGAATTTAATAATGAATAGAGCATGTGTATCCTTCTTTTGCATGAACCGACATACTAAGCGTTATCTATTTTTATATTCAATCTCTAAACTATTGTCAAGCTACTCTTCTCATGTATATCCTTCTTTGGCATGAACCGACATACTAAGCCTTAAAGTTCAACTAGTTGATAACTTCAATAACAAATCTTCTGATGTCATCCAACTTTTCATTAATATACACCTTCTGACCAGCTGTTACATAATTGGAGGGAGTATTTTGTACACAAGCTAATGTTGGGTGGAAGCAACACATGGGATAATCAAGTTATTCTAGAACTGCAATTTTTTACTACATATCGATGTTGGTATCATACTCATATAGATCATGATACTATTTTGAAGGATGTCGTGCCAAAAAAAGGCATGTTCTTTCTGTCGATCAAGACTGAAAATTGTATAATATTGCCATCCATATCTAAACAATAAGGTTTCGAAAGTATAGGAAACCCTCCAATAGCTGCTTGCTCTATCATAAGTGCCAAAGACTATGTACTTTCTGAAAATGCATACAAGGGTGAGTAAACTTGCGCCCTCCTTAACCATATACCACTACAACTCATATCACTACCAGTCAAAAAATTCCCGTAGCTGACAATATAATGATTAATATGCTCGGGAGGGTAAATGAGTATACCCTTTTCCTCTTTTAATCAAGAGGTAGGACACTGCCGTCACTTTTGAGAAAATAAAGAATCATGCCAATAAACATGTGGAGTAGCGTAAGGTAAGGACATGAAATTATTTTTCTCTTTTGGATTTCAAGCAAAAAGCCAGATCGCTCTATTCAAAGTAAGTGAAATTTGTAGAACAAGTTGGAATTTTCCACAAGGTTGCTTATGTCTACCAATTTGAATTGATCTACATGCGTAGGAAAACGTTTTGGAAAATTCATGATGAGATATCCTACCTTCAAAATTCTTGGATAGAAGTTTACATTAAACAACGAACATCAAAGGCTAGCAGGAGATGATCTTCATAACTATATTGTCCAACAATTTTACACTTGTGGATAGACTAATGTGTTCCTCTACTCTATTGTCGTTTCCCATTCCCTTAATTCTTTATATTCTCTTTTTCGAGTCTATTAAGGAAGACAAAAATGTTTTGTCGTAAAGCAATTTGGTGTTAAATAGTACAAAACTTTATTAAAGAAATATCCTAAGTGATTCGGTAGATTCAACTGAACAATCAATTAACAAATTATTCTCAATAAATATCAAAACAATAAATGATATATATTGTTCAAATAGTTTATTTGTACAACACAGTGAAACAAAATGATTAGGAAGAAATCAAAACAATATAATGTAAACTAAATAAAAATCATTGCTATGAATAAGGATAAAGAAAGAAAATCAATACAATTAGTAAAAACCCAATGACAATATTTACAATTATGATTGAGGCTAAATAAATAAATCAATAAAATCAATAAAAATATATGACAATCTTTGCCTATTACGCCCAAAGGCTACAGCTAGACGTAAACACGGGAAATAGGATCACGAGTTACCTCTAGATAACCCTGAGCTTGCATATCATAAGCCTACTAAAATATTACTAAATAAATATAATATGCAGAATCTTAAAAAGTGCTACCTAAAATTTGGGAATACCCAATAGTAATTAGAATATATAAAAAAAATATAAGTTTAATAAAAGCTGGAGGATTAAGCTCAAAACTAAAATTTAATCTAGTGCTTTTGCTAAAAAGCCTCTAACTGACTAATGTTGCTAGGACATTCCCAAATTTAACTCTAGAAAAACATAAAATTGGATTAAAAAACCAAAAGTTTAATACAAGTTTATTGTCCTCGAAGTATGCTGATTCACCAATAAAGTTGTTGAACAGGAGATTCCGAACAAATCTATGTGTAATTTGGGTACTGAGTATGTGAACCTACATCTTGAAAGGATGTAACAACATGATTTATCAGGACTTGGAATGTACTGAGCGTGTATTATAAAAAGTATAGCTGAATAAAATACATAATTGCACAAACCAAACAGAGCAATAATATAATCAAAATTTAATGTAAATATTGAAATATACTAAAGGGTAAGCTAAATGCATTAACCAAATACTAATCATGAACATGACATACTAAGACTGATTGCTGAAATATAACTTAACCTGGTCAAATGCACTGTTGTCTGAATGTGGCAACAACTATTTACCAATATAAAACGATGTGAGTTATATGTGGTGTCCGGTGTATACACCCCATCGAGACGATCCAAGATACCTTACCACTGGTATAAAGGAATGATTGGAGTTATCACTAAAGTTGATGGATAACATACGGGGGAACGTAATTATGGGACTATGAGGGTAACTAACCATAGACCAACTTAGTATTAAGCCTACTCCCAACTACAATCTATAGAATACAACATATCTGAAATATAATAGATAGATCAAGATTTTTGACATGCTAATTGTAAATGTAATATTGAGTAATTATAATAAAAGATTTCAAAACTGATGCATGAATATCTGTATAAGAGACATAGCAAGTATAATTCATGAAATAAACGAATCTACAGAACTAAGGTTCTCAATTTGATGCTAGGATTAAGAAACAGGGTTATGAAAACATTATATCCTTATAAGGATTACTATAGAAGTTAATTATCAATAGTTTTAATAACCCTAAGTCTAAAAATGATAGAGAATCGAGAATCTTACTTAATTCTAGTAAGCTAATGGATAAAAGGAACCCAGTAGTGAAATTCAACATACAAGGTGAAGAAATTTTAGAAAAATCCATCGATTTAAGGTTTGAAACTTTGAAGAATGTTGTTGCTTCTTCTTGAGAATTTTGGGTTGACTTTTCCTTTTCTTTTTCCTCCAAGTTTGGACGATTTGAAATGATTGAAGGTTCTAGGTAAGTCTCCATGTGTAATAAATAGTAGACTACGTGAAATTACCTACTTTAAGAATAAACTCAAAGTCTAAGTGCCAAACGAATGGGAAAAGGACCTAAATTACCATAACATAAAAATTGTTGAAAGCCACTTGCGGAGGGTCCTACCGTAAAAAGGTCAAACTACAACCATAGGTACGGACGTCGGTCAAGTCATTCTTCCCGAGCTTCACTAAAATGAGCATAATTTTTTACTATAAGATGGGATTTTCCAATTTTGGTGTCTTATGATAGACAATTAAATTTTCTATCATTTCATAGGCTATGGGCCACCAACTTTTTTTTTTGTGATAAATGTTATGACCATTTGAAGTTGACCCAACAAAAATTTCCCTCTAAGTAGTTTTAACCCTAACCTAGAGTCTATAGGTCTAACAACGTATCGTACTGGACACTGTGGATGGGATCATTAACCATATATATTTGGTCCTCAATGACAGACCCCAACTACAAACAACGCACTATTGGTGAATTCTGTGGTACTTGCACTAGGTCTTGAAATTTTCATTTTTTAAGTCTCTCAAATCATACGTGTTACAATGTATTCTCCCTGGGAACATTCGTCTAAGACTAAAGTTTAAACTAGGTGGGCATGGAGGGAAAAAGTTGCAATCCCTACAAGTAAGTAATAAAAGTTGATATATAACTAAACCGAGATCAAATGAGATACAAAAATGCTAAAAATGCAAGAAAAGTGAAGAAACAAGGTATTAAGATTAAATTTAAGCAACACTAGACTGAGATACTTTAGAGGAATATATTATCCAAGCTAAAAATTTCACGTACCGAGGCTACCTTCTGTACACGGACACGGGACATTATATCACAATGACCCCAAGTTAACCCCGCTGGCATATGATAAGCATTCTTAAATAAACATAAGTCATCATGTAAACTAAAATAATGGGCAATACCCATATACTATTTGAATAATTGAAAACTGAGATTTTGAATGTAAATGAGAAGTTAAACTGTGAGACTAAAGTTCAATCTTACTATGTCATACATAAGCCTCTATTGACTAGAAATGTTGGGACATGCCTAATCTATGTCTACAAAAACTGAAACTAAATCTAAAATCAAGAAAGGTAATAATGTCACTAGTCCTCGAAAAATTAGTATTCACAACCGATGTTGCCAAAGTGACGATTTTGAGCCGATCTATGTGTGATTTGACTGCTGAGTGATACACTCAAATTTTACCTCTCTGAAGAAGCATAAGCCATAATTATAAAGTAAAGATCCCAACTAATAGGTTGGGGTCAATCCTACGAGGAATGTGGTTTAGACTTAAATATAGCACACGATTCTATCTTTTTAGTCAAGATATTTGTGGAACAATTAAGTAAGGGGGGTGTGTGTGAAATAATTTCCTAGAATAAAAAGAGTATTAAGTAAGCAAAGGTTAATTTAGGTTGTTATCAAGGTAAGAAAGTAACTATGGTGTATGTGTTCCCTACAAGCTCATAACGCAATAATCCTAGTAATAGCAATTCCTTCCTAGTGTATTACACACAAAGGGATAAGTTATGTATCTCTAAATCCTTGGTCCGGCATTTAAAGAGTTTTACCCCACACATTGGTCTTGTTACGTGTGTATAATTTACTAATAATTTCCTTTACCTCATATTAGAGATCACATCGATGAATGACTTAGTTTTAATCCTAACATCGATCGAAACTAGACTATTAGATAGTATCACACTAAAAATTGTTGATATTTTTTTTAATATTAAGTACCTCCTTGGTCAGACAAGTAGCAACAAGGCAAGTTCTAACGCGTGAACTCGTTAAAAGGACTTCAAACTAAAAGAAGAATTAATGAATGCAAAAACACTATTCAAGAATTACTTAATTACTATTCATACTTTGTTAATCACTCATGGTTCTCACAACCCTAGTTGTGGATTTACTTAAAAATATTAATAAGAATACAATTCATGTTTATAGAGGAATAAATCATGAACTTGCATAATAAGAATGATAAACCCAAAAATCCAACTTGAATTTAAAACAAAATTTTCAAATAAAATCTAGAATTCATTAATATTCTAAAGTTGCAAAAAATTAATCTCCAAAGAGTAAAGCTTGAACAATAGTAATAGTTGTTAACCACTAAAATAAGGTTTTAATACCCTATTTATATAAAACAAACTCCTAATTAAAAATGAAACAAAATGATGAAAGTTTTCTCAGGTATGCATCTTTGATCTATGAGAGTGACTTACAGACCCTCAATAGATTGACGTTCCGTTAGTCTCTTCCCTTAGCTAGTACAGAGAAAATATTTAGCCTCCAAAATTCACCTTCTCTGTATCAAACAACGGACCACCATTACAATTCATCAATGCCCCGTCGTAACTCCATACTTAGCATCTTCAAATGTCATGTACAGGAACCCTTGAAGTATAATTCTACGGTCTACCAGTACGGTCCGTCAACCAATCGACGGACCGTCAATCCTCATCTCGGTTCCACACTTGGTTAGATTTCCCTGATTTCATCCAATGCGTGGGCTTCCCATCAGTGTTACTCGTCTAGGGGCATCAATGGATCTACAATCCGTCGATTGCTTCCGTAGATGCTTTTTTCTGTAATGTCTCAAATGTTTCTTATCATTAGGCGCATGAACATCTTTCTTGCAAAACATGAGACTAAATCTACCAAAATCAATACCAAAAGTCTCTAGACATACACATACCTTAAGTGAAATGCATTGGAAATACTTGTGCCCTCACTTGAAAAGAAATCCTCCATTTTCCCACAATGAATATCATTCTAGGTACAGGGATTTATTTCAACACTCATGCTCAGAATTAGTCTCAAGTATAGTTACTGCTCAACGCCATAGGCTTTCCCTTATATTCACTTCTTAGATCTGCAAACTAGACTCTACGATCAATATAGGAGTTTCTTGTCTTGTAACATAGGCTCTGGGTTATGTGTAGTATGTTTTGATACATTTATGTGATTTTCTGCCCTTCATGACATTACTCTAGGCCATCTATATCATTTTGCCCTATTTTCTACATCCTACCCTTTTTTGTTTTTGTTTTCTTCTTTCTTTTTGATTTCTTTTCAACCATAGATGAGACTTTCAACTTTGCATCTGTTTTTACCTTGCGCTTACTTTATTTTTCATGCTTTTCATTCTTTTCAGTTTGGAAATTCACATTTTTTTTACTTTTCTTTTCTTTTAAACATCAAAATCTTTTCCTACCCATTTTTTTAGAATTTCTTTTTCATAGCAACCCTGAACTTAGGCTTTTGCTTAAGTCTAGGTGTACATGTCCAAGGAGGGACTAGGTCCAAAAAATTTGATTCTCGAAGATGAGGTATGGAGTAAGAAAGAATTTGTGTATCTTAGGCTCAAATAATTTGGATCAATGGGAACATTCTCTTCATTTGGTCTCACTCCTTTATTCTAATAGTGTACTATTTCGAACAAGGGCCTACGACGACTTCCTAGACTCTAGAGTAAATTATCTTAGCAGGAATAATAGGGAAATTTATAGTTTTGCACCAAGTCTTTAACAATCAATTATTCTCAAACTCACTCGCCAGATAGTTTATTATAAGATTATCATATTACCGAGTTCAAGTTTTAGTCTCGTACCATGCAATTTATGCATTATCATGTCATATTTAAATCCAACACATTAAAATTATCCTAGCCTACACATTCAATCACATGTCACAAAATATTCACCAGTTTAATTTTTTAAAAAGACATCATGATTCTATCTTTCTTACTCCTACACATACAATCCTTTTACATGCAAGTTCAAAAGAAATTTGATACAATCTTTTGCGGCAAAAGAACACAGCATGAAAATCCCAAGAAAGGATCGTGAGTTGGGTTACCCAGAGTTCACCCTATCACTCATAATCCGTTCCCCCACCGCTAACAAAATAGAGTGCAGTTGTCCCTAATGCAAAAAAGTAAAAGAGTGAAGCAGTTGGCGAAGCAAACCAGTAGAGCAAAGTGCCGAAGACCTATTAACAAGCGGGTGGGTCCAGTTTCCCAAAGCTTGATTGATCCATAAATGGTTCACCATCTGTAGTGACCACATCAACAAGGATGGCACCATTAGTAGTGACATATTCTTCTTTGTCTGAACCCTCAGTAGTGCTCACATCTCAACTCATGCACCCTAAAGTTGATCGCCTAGAAGCCACCTCACACACTATCTTCTAGCTCTTCTCATCATTTACAATGGAGGCCTTCTTAGCCTTCTCCTCATGTATACTCTCCATTTTGCTGGTTGGTGCCTTATTAATGGCCTTAGTGGGATGACTAGAATATCGCCTCTTTCCATGAGCACGGGTGTGATTAGGTTGTGTCGGTGTAGGTGCCTTGAACAAGGCCTCAACAAAACTACCCTCGAGCAACATTGTCTGTGCATGTTCAGGCTAATATTCACACATCTCAAAGATGGAATCTATATCAGCTCATACACTTGTTAACTTTGTTTGAATAAAGGCGAGGTCCGTGTTGGGGGCTAGTCGTGCAAGAATTCTCAAATTAAATGCTTCAAGGCATTTGTAAGCTACCTAGATCTGCTGCATTTTCTTCTTGGACACCCTTTTTTCTATGTGGGTCAGACTCTGCTATGGACTTCTGCATCCAAGGTTGGATATGGTACAATAATGTGCTCATTTGAGCCTCTAGTTTCTTGACATTCGGTAACCACAACTTTTTTGGGTGGTGTGGACCTAGACAAGATTGAGGCCCTCCTAGTGGAATGAGAAGAGGAGATCGGGTTAGTATCAGTGTGCTCTGGTATTATGGGGTAAGCGCCCAGTGGATGCTCCACAGTATCTGCATGATTTTTTACCAAGGGAGAGACTTCAATCTGGGCTTTTGGCGAGGTTTCACCATATTACGCTCATCTTTGATGAAGTCTATATCTAGTATCCTGGTTGGTCAAATCAGTTTATCACCGTGCCATATCGTTAATTTATAGTACCTCCAAATCTTAAATATCAAACATTGAAAGGGGTAGTAGGGAGGTCTTGAATACCCTCTCATGAATCTCTGCTAGCATCATATGGAAAAAAGTCAATTTCCAACCCGGCTAGTGGTGCTGCAACCCTGACTGCCCTTTCCCACATGAGTTAGTTGTCATCCTTCATGGGTGAGAATCTGTTTTGTACCAACAAATACAAGAATTGTTCCACTAAGTTTAGTGTGGTCTTCCTGATGCCCCCTCGAGATATTGTGAGCCACTATGCATGCTCTCTGTCTGTCCGTGTCTCTGCTCTTCTCTCAAAGTGACTTTGCCAGACTATTTCCCACGTGTTATCAAACTTTGTAGTGCTTAGGACCAAATCTGGACTAGTAGTAGGGCCGTATAGAAACCAGTAGATGGTAGCCTATGAGATGTACACCAGGCATCCTCGGACCATTGAGGAAATAAGAGTATCCTATTTTGCAGGTTTGACCTACTTGTGAATTTATCCTCGATGAGTGGCAGTATAGAAAGTATAGAACTCACACACAATATCGTTGATGTATGTGCCGATGTACCGCGACATCCATTTGCATTAGTGGAGTTTGAATAGTTGGTGCACCTGTGGCACGGTATGCAGGCTCCATATGAGGACTCAATGATCGTTAACGATAATTCGAGACATCACCTTCCTCTCATTTAACATTTTTACATATCTATAGACCTTTTATTAACCCTGGACACACCATCTGTTTGGGTCACCAACCACTGGAAGAGTATCATCGTTCTTTGTTCCTCTTACGAGCTACTATCCTCATCATACGAGGCTTCTTGTTCATTGTCACATGATTTTCTAGCTCCCTTAGAGCTACAACTCAAATCATGGGCAGTCTCAAACCTTTAAGAGTGGTCCGAACAAGGACTTAAGTGGTGGCTGACTTGGAGACAGATATGGACCCACCGTCAAAACTTGAAGTACCCCTAGTTGGTAAGCCGATCTGTGTGCACTCCTCATAAAATAGGGGGGAGTGACTATGTTGGGTCCCCCTCGAATTTTTGCTCGGAAGAATATAGGTTGGGTCCTTCTCGAATCTGTCCATTCATTAATTAGATGGTGGGTGGGGGCGGTTGACTTGGATTGTCCCCTTTTTGTGTAGACAACTTGTCTCTTGGGAGCCATAGTACTTGTGGTGGGGCTATCAGTACCCAAAAAGACAAAAGACACACTGTCACGACCGAAGAGTAACCCCTAGCTGTAATCATCATCTTCGTCCTCGAAGAGGCATTCGACAAGCACTTAGCATACATCATTGCATCATAGATAAAATAAAAAGCTGAAAATTAGAACTTTTATTTAAAGTTGTACTTCACTTCTCATATATAAAAATAGAATCTATAATTGTCTCACATGAACATCTAAACATAAGAGTACGAGAAATAGGACTTAAATGTTTGCATCATTAAAACATGTCTTATAATAGAATACAATATAGTTCTTGAAATCTGAGAAATAGAACAATGTCTTTAAACGTAGTAAAATTGCAAAAGCTAGATTCATAGGCTACGTCCTCGGACTTGAGGACTCACCAACTTGGGCAGAATCCAAGCTTATTTGAGAATATCCTTGGAACACCTCAATGGCCCGATCCTACATTTCATAGAAATCAAAGAGATATGGGTTAGTACAAACCACATGTACAAAGTATGGAAATGTATACAAGTAAACCAATTAAGAACATAAAAGGATATTTTGTTTATAAGCATGCCAAGTAATTTTAGAAACCTTCATGCATATTGTAAGTACATATACAAGTCCATAACATAACAACAATGAGACATATTCATATTCATGTTCACGTGTAACATCATAATAAAGACTTAGTCTACATTTCATGATTAGAATCCATTTCATCAATGCAACACAACACCTTAATCATAACCCCAATCCATGTTCACTAGTTCAATGTGCATGTGCATCCCTATAACCTCACATAAACCAAGTAAAGTAACAAAGAGACCATAAATATAGTCTTTACCTGATATAACATCATAATAAATGTAGTCAACATCATGCACAACAATTTAGACCAACATCAAGTACATCAAGTGGAACCAACATTTAAAACATAATACCTATATCATATAAGACCAATATCATGCATTTCATGTATACATAAACAAATCATCCTAGAACTCCCCTCAAGGTCCACTTATGCAATGTATAGGTTAAAGTCCCATTTTCTTACCTACACTAAGTAATACCTCTTAAGTTATCCTATTTAGTGCTCATCTTCGTACTTTCATTCATTCATTTTAATTTTGAGAAACTTCACCATAACCGACATTAGACAATGTGAGCGACCATGAAATCTGGTGTAAACCCCTTACACTGAAAGGAGGGCATCCTACTTTTGAAGGTAGGACATATTCACGATAGTAGCATCTAGGTGAATCGACTATCTAAGGTTCCTATGGGACACATAGTCAAGGAACTAGGATATTGTTACTAGAAACCCTCTTTATGCTAATTCACATTGTAGTTTCCACCTCATGAAACATTTTGTGAAACGATCTTCCTTTAAGGAGAGGGTACCTTTGATTGCCAAGTTCACTCGGTGCTAAAATGAATTCCCTTTTTGAAGTATGTTTAAGTCTTCCTTAACATTAATTCATTCACAGGTCATAAAAGTTTTATCCCTAATATATCTTGTTAATAGTTTCTAGGTTCTAGGATGAAAAATTCGTTTCATCAAAACCTAACATTATGTGAGAAGATTACCTCATAATCGTAGTAATTAGATGCACATGGGAGATCACCCCTAATCCCTCATAATAATACACCTATCATCATCTCGTAATTATATGCGCATGGGAGCTCACCCCTAATCCCTCATAATAATACACCTATCCTCATCTCACAACCATCATGTTCATAGCATAATCGTACATTCATAATTTCATTATTCATACTTCAATTGAGCATGATTATCAAGAATAAACCCAACATTATTACAATAAAGTGTTCATGACCTTTAAGGTCTTACAAATGGCCTCGAAGAAACATATTCAAGACATCACCCCCAAATCCATGATATTTACTCTACAATTCAATCATCTTCATCCTCATATAATAGTAAATTATGCAAGAACACATTCAATTGCATCACCCTTAATCATTAATCACCATAATTCAAAAGTTAGAGTTAAGTGAAGAGGGACATTCATTGGTCTTTTAGGAAATTAGGTCAAAGCCAAAGGTAATAAATCTATTTACTCATAAAAATTCGTAATCCATCACTATTAATGAAATAAATACTAGATTAATCAAGTTTGAAAGGTGACCCATGAAATTGAGTAAAACCTAGTTCTCTAAAGAACCTTAAAATCCAATTTTGAAAAACCTCTTTGGTAAAAGAATCCTAAGTGGGAAGATCCTCCATACCTTATCAATCTTAGATATTTGTGAAGGAAATCCTTCTTCATGAAGCCCTAGAGAATGCTTGATCTTCTTCTTTGATGGGGGTATTGAGTTGAGAGAGAAAATTCTAGAGGGAAATGAGAGTCATTGGGTTTTTGGGATTGTTAAGTATGAAGATTTGTTTAATGTGTTAATGTACCTTAATTTACCTAATATAAATAAATTAGACCAACCCATGATTGATTGTACATCAATCCATGAACGGTCCATCCTGGCACTCCGTTATTTGGTTAAGAGAGTGCTCAAATGTAGCCATTGCTTTATAATTCTAAGTATGGACTCACGACCTCAATTAACATGGTGTGAGTCCATTGATTGGGCATCGTTTGCATTCGTCAAGTGCATACTTTTATTTGACAACTTTTGGGTCTAATGTTTGGGTCCTTCTTGAGGTACCTTACAGTGGTCCTCGGGGTGTCGTACACGTAAGTTTTGACCCTAAACATGCACTAATGTATACTCTAAGAATTTTTGCAAGTTTTAACCTTCTTACTAATCTTCAAACCTCTTCCAAGACCTAAAGACACACTAGGTCACATTCACTAGTCCCCGAACGTCATGGTCGTTTCTTGACGTTTAGGCTTTAAAACACAATAAAAATAAATTTAGGATGACAAGTGAACAACATAAAAAAAATTAACAGTGTCTTTATTTATAAGTTGACGGTTAGGGTTGACGGTCCGTAGAGTGATATATGTTCCATGGAGCTCTTCCATGGATCAGATGTCCAATAGCATGGTCTCTGATAAATATGACGGCTATACAAAATGGTCTGTCAATCAATTGATGGACTGTAATTTATATTTGTCGTTTAACACTTAGTGAGATTCAGGAGATTATCAATCCACGAACTTAATCGACGGTCCATAGACGGGGTCTTGTGGATGATACATTTGCCAAGTTTCAGACATCTTAGAAATTAAGGTCCATATTTGTGTCTATTTTTACATTTTCCTAGTCTACTTATGGACTTTCACATATCAGATGCTAGTTCTACATTCTTTGGGTTCGAATTTAGCAATATTTATGATTATTTGGGGCAAACTATGGAACCCTAGGTCAAAACTTATAATTAGACGCAAATGCACATTCTACTAGTTGTTAAGTTAGAAACAATCACAATCCATCATATCAAGGGTATGCAAAATTTTATTTTTTAGCATATTTTCTAGTAAACTAATGTCGAGGTCAAAATCTGACTGCCGACTCCCTATATTGGATCTATAAATCAAAATTCAAAGTGAGGGGAAGTCATAGTACCTTTCGAGCAATGAAGAGTGGTGTGATTGTGTGATGAAACTATGAAATATGACCACAAGAAACTTCTTTTGAGCACCAAACCCAGACACCACACTTTTGGGAATGAGATGGGGGAAATTTGGTAGAATAGAAAAGTAAATGCTAGAGGTATGGGATGCCGGTGGTTGATGAAACTCAAAGGGTGATTTAGGTGAGTTGGAAAGGAAGAAACAGTTTTGGTGTCTAAAAATAGAAGTGAGAAATGAATTAGAATTTTGGGATTTTTAAATGAGGGAAATCCTGGTCAGGTAGATATTCTAGAGCTTTCGACTCACGAGACCCATTTGATGGTCTCTAGATTGATTGACGGTCCATTGATACGGACCGTCAATCACCTTTTGAAATGGAAAAGATTAGAAACTTACCAAGGATATACGGACACTATTCATGGTCCGTCGTTTGATTGACTGATTATCGATGGGGTCCGTAAACCTCTGCACCAGACCATTGTTCCAGAAGATTTTGCCTTTAGCTCCTGTACATGTAAAAACCCTTAGGATATTCTTTTTGTATTTTCTTGACTCTTTCTTAGAAATGGACCCTATGCTATACCTAGACAACTCGAAACAAAAAAAACTAATTAAAAGCTAACTACTCTTTAAAAAGAAATCAAATAAACAAAAAAAATTGACTTGACCAAAATTATTAACCTATAGTTGGCTAGAGTTTACACCTTGGGTTGCCTCCCAATTAGAGCTAGATCTAGCATTGTGACACGACATAGGCTCTTCATTACTCAGACTTCATCAAAATAATAGGCTTCAATAACTTGTTGAACACTCTTTACGTTTCCCGTTTCGTAGATACAACTTGATCCTACGTCTATTCCCCTTGAACCTTCTTCCTTCACTATTCTCGAGATCCAAACGGAAACACTTGCTTGAGTAGATGGTCCAGACCACATGGACTTGAGCTTGCCTAGAAATAATTGCAACCTAGAGTTAATACAAGTACATGATCTCCAACTACAAAATATCTTTTCTAAATCCTTTGATCATGGTATTTCTTCATATTTTCTTTATACAAGGTTGCACTCTTACATGCTTTAAGATGAAACTCATCGAGAAAATTCTAGTAATTCACAATTTTAGTTGATGTTGCGCCCCAATCAAAATAAAGATTTTCCTTACCCATATACCTTATGCTTTAACTCTGCCGGCAAATGGCAAGACTTCCCATATACATGTTGGTACGGAGACATATCTATGGTAGTCTTATATGCAATGCAGTAGGACCACAGAGCATCATCGAGCATCTTTGAGCAATATAGTCTATTGGCATTCACAGTCTTTCCAAAGATTTGCTTTATCTCTCTATTGGACACTTTGACTTGCCCACTAGTGTGTAGATTGTAAAGAGTAGCTACATTGTGGCGGACACCATATTTCTCAATCGATGTCTCAAAAAACCTATTGCAAAAATGGGAACCTCCATCTCTAATTGTTACCCTAGGGGTGCCAAATCTGTAGAAGATGATCTTCTGCAAGAACGTGCTAACACTTTTGCCATCATTGTTAGGGAGCACAATTTCTTCCACCCACTTCGATACAAAGTCAACCGCAACAAGAATATAATTCACCCCATAAGAACTAACAAATGCCCTTATAAAATCAATGCCCTATATATCAAATAACTCGATTACCATAATTGAGTTCATAGAAAACTCTTGCCTCTTTGAAATTCCACCCTCTCTCTAGCAACAGTCACAAGACTTGGAAAAATCATGAGGTTTTTAATGAATTGTTGGCCAATAAAATCGACACTGCAAAGTGTTGTGTGCAGTATGAACACAACTATGATTCCCACCAAAAGTCAATGAATGACACACCTCATGAACACTCACAATCTCAACTTATCTCAATTTCGAGCGCACATCGACAAATAATTCCATCAGCACAACTATAATAAAGGTATGTACCATCCCAAAATAACTTTTTGACATCATGCTTGGACTTCTTTCTTTAGTTTAACGGCCGATATGGAGGTACCACATCGCTTGCAAAATAATGAGCAAAGTCAGCAAATTAAGGAATGAGGTCATGGGAAGAAGCCAATATCTTTTCGTTTGTGAACATATTATTGATCTCACCCTTGTCACGAATCTCAAGTAACGCTTCATCCTCCAATCTATACAAGTGATCAGCGATTTGGTTCTTTGTTCCCTACAATCATATATGTTAGCACCAGCCCTAGCTCAATTCTCATCTGTACCATCTTCTCGCGAATTTCATATGTGGATGCACTGTTTTTATCTTAAACAACGAAGATATTAATCTAGTGTCTGACTTTCTAGTGCTCCATGCTTTGTTGTTGCGAGATAGATTCTCCATTTTCTTAGTGATGTATGCCCACGAGCATTCACCCTATGAAACTTCTGCAATAGTATGAAGCACTACCTTGCCATTTTCATCCTGCCCTGATAGAAGTACTCTTTCAACGACTCATCATCGATGCAGTGATTTGGGACACCACTCATGAAGGTAGTGAATCTATCCCAAAGAACTACTCACACACTCTCCATGTTGAGCTACAAAGTTGTTGATATGGTCCATTTTTTATCTTCTTGGACTAGAAATAATCATTTTGGGAATAGGTCTGTCAATTAATCCTATGTATACATAAATTTATTGTGGAGGTAATTGAACGCTATAGAAATTTATTGCATTAATGATAGCGGGAACTCCCTTAACCCAATGACATTTATATACCTATCTAGTCGACCTACGCAAATTTTGCAAACAAAGTTTATCTTGGCTATGTGAGCACGTGATGTCATCCGCTAGCAACCCTAAAATTAACCCCTTATTATAAGCATCTACGTCAAGCTAGCGGTCACCACAAACGTATGCCCCGGAGGTAGAGGTTAAAAGAAAAGAGGTCCATCAAACTTGGCGATATTTATATTGACCCTTCCATTATCATTCATATGTGCTTCTTGAGGGTCTTTGGGCCTTAGTTCTTCTCCACTCTATTGTTAGGTAGAACCTTATTGTTCTCATTGACTTTCCATGGTCGTTGCGTCCCTTCTCCACCATCTAAACCTCCTTTGATAGAAGCAATCAGTACTCCTTGATTATTCATTCTACGAAAGGTTCTACCAAAATCTTGATGATAAGGAGTTAGTGGTTCGCCTCTGCTAGGTGTACTTGGCATGCACTATAGTGAGAACTAGAGAAAGACAAAAAGAAAAGAATAGTAAAATTAGGAAATAGTTGACTAAAGTCCAATTATGCAGTTAAACTTAATCTAAAAGCCTTACTCCACAGCAGTGGAGCCAAAATTTGATACACTCAAATTACACCTCCCTAATGAAGCATAAGAGATCATTATCAAGTAAACAACCCAACTAGTAGGTTGGGAGTCGATCCCCGAGGAATATGGTTTAGACTTAACTTTAATCCATAATTATATCTTTTTAGTCAAGGTAATTACAAAACAATTAAGTAGGGGGGGGGGTATGTGAAACAAATTCCTAAACTGATAAGAGTATCAAGTAAGCAAACCACCTAGGTTTTTTATCATGGTGATAAAGTAAATAGGGTGTTAGTGTCCCCTACAAGATCATAACGCGGTAATCCTAGTAATAGTAATCCCTTCCTAGTGTATTACATGCAAAAATATAAGTTATGTGTCTCTAAATCCTTGGTCCGAAATTTTGAGAATTTCAGCCCGGGCCTTGATCCAGCTATGTGTGTATAATTTATTAACCTTTACATTTACGACATATTAGACATCGCAACGACATATGACTTATTTTTCACTATCGCACCAATAAAAAATAGACTATTAGATAGTACCACACAAAATCTATGTTAATAATTATTTGCTTATTAACTACGTCCATTGTCAGGCAAATAGCAACAAGGCGAGTTTTAAGTGTGCACTCGGTAAAAAGTTTTCTAAACAAAAGAACTAACAATTCATGCAAAAATAATGTTCAATATTTGCTTAATATCTATTCATACTCTGTTAATCGATCAGGGTTCCCACAAACCTAGTTGTGTATTCAGGTACCCATATTAGCAAGAACAAAATTCATTTTTATAGAGGAAGAAATCATGAACTTGCGTAATAAGAATGATAAACCCGGAAATCAACCTTTAATTGCAAACAAGAATCTTCAAATAAAATCCGGAAACCGAGAAATTGCTAAAGTTTTGAAGAATTATTCTCCAAAGCCAAAAGCTAGAATAATACTAATAGTTACTAACCCCAAAAAATGAGGTTTTATTACACTATTTTTAGAAAACAAACTCCTAATTAAAAAGGATACAAAATATGTAATGTTTGTTCAGGCCTGCGTCTTGGATCTAAGGTACTGACTGACGGACCATAAATCGAACGACGATTTGTAAGTCTGTTCCATTAGCGGGACTTAGAAAATATTTTAGCGTCCAAAATGCACCTTCTCTTAATCAAACGACGGACCATCAGTACGGCCTATCAATTATTCGATGGTCCGTAAATTCCCCTACGTGACTCCATACATAGCATCTTCAAATATGAGGTGCTGGAACTTTTTATAGTATCATTTTATGGTCTACCAGTACGGTCCGTCAATCAATCGATGGACTGAAAATGTTCACCGTGGTTCCATATGTAGTAAGATATCCCTTATTTCATCGTATGCCTGGGATGCCCATCTACAGGGTATCAATGGATCTATAATCCGTTGATTCGCTCTGTCGATTTCTTTTTCTGCAATGACTCAGTTGTCTATTTCATTTAGTGTCTCAACATCTTTCATGAAAAACATGATACAAAAACTATCAAAATAATATCAAAATGTTATAGACACACACAATTGCTAAGTGAAATGTATTAGAAATACCGTGAACTCACACTACATCACTGAGGACCTGGACCTATATTACTAGAAGATGTAGCGCAGAGTATGCGTTAGTACTTGAAAGGTACATATTGTGCAGGATAAAGTAAAGAAAAAAATAATATAACTGAACAAGCAATAAAGTATACTATTATTTGAACTTGATAAATATACTAAAAATACTGCACATGACCAAAGTGAATGCAATGATAAAGTTATAGCGCACTTAGGTTGAAATTTGAATTGTGATGATAACAGGGTCAATGCTATAGGATCTAACTGAAGTGTGAGAACTACTAATAACCGTAATAAAACAACATGCGCTAAAGATGGAGTCTACTCCGTACGCCCCTTTGAGAGGACCCATTTTACCCTGCCATAACAAAAGAGGCTTGGTGGAGTTTCATTAAAATTATGCCCACATAGGAGACTTACAACCTACGGGGCTCATAGTTCTTGGACATAGAGGTGACTTATTTATGTCCACTTAGTATTAAACTTCTCCAAATTAATTAAGTAATTAACAAATTATGACTGATGTTCTCTGACACTAGATAGTAAAATGTACTAACTTGCAAACTAGGAATACAACATTAATATACTAATAAAAATGCATTGAAAAATAGAAGTATGTCAATAAATAACTGAATTTACTTACCTAGCATGCGTTATTCATGAACTTAAAGAACTGCATAACTAGGGTTCTGAGTTTACGCATGAATCTTGGTAAAAACAATACTACAACATGATAATATATTTGCTTCATTCTAACTACTAAAACCCAAAAATTCATAACATTCAAGAAACATCAGGTATAGAAGATATTAAGGGAATAAAGATTCTAAATTAATCAACAAACCTAATGGGTGAAAGGAACCCACGAGTAAGATCCCACATACCGAGTAAGGAATTCCACACAGATTTCTTTCAGTTTCGGGCTGGAACTGATGAAGACTAGATGCATTTTTGTGAAGGGTTTCAGCGCCTCTTTCTCTTCTTTATGCTCTAATTTTCTACGTTTTGTTGAATGATCCAACTTAGGTATGTTCTAACTATGTTTCTAGGATAAAACAAACAAAAAATATGTAGTTTAGAGGTTCAACGCATACGGAAAATACCAAAAGACCCCTGACATATCTACTATTGGGATCACCAATGGACTATTGATCGACTCACGATACATGTTGCAAGACTTAGTCCATGGGTCTGACCGTGGGTAAAAACATAATGATATTTTTGTATTTGAATGTCAGAAGGGTTGCATATTCAAACCATAGAACACCAGCATCGGTCGTCGGTCACCCTACGGTCCTTCGGTGAAACGGTAGGTTTCATTTGCAATTTTAGGACATTTTCATTAATGTTTGTTTACGGATACGTAGTGTTAAATTATCTCGCCCTAGAAACATTCGTCCTCAAACGAAGACTTAATTCAATGAAATTGAGGGAATGAGCTGCAATTGCTACCACCAAACATTACAAACTTATTTCTTACTAAACTAGGTACAAAAAGCATGCAATTACGCTGAAAATTCAAGTACAAACTTAACGAACGTGATACTAAGGCTGAATTTATGAATGAATAGTTGAAAAGCTTGAGAGGAATTATTATCTCAAGCTAGAAAAGAAATAGAAGGAAACATGTGATGATACTTGGCCTTCATGTCTGGTTCTGCTTCCTAAGTAGCTCCGCCTATAGACTAACTCCTCCACAAAACCTTGACTGAAACAACTTCTTTGTTTCTCAACCTTTGAACTGAATCAAAAATCTCAACTAGAACTTCTTAAAAAAATGAGACTATCCATCACTATTACACTTTCTAAGCGCATAATAGACGCTGGATGACCCACACACTTCTTCAACAATGAAATGTGAAAAAATGGATGTTGTGCTACTAGTTCGGTTGACAAATCCAATTTTTAAGCCACTTTACCAACCCTTTTAAAGATATTGCAAGGCATATATATATATATATATATATATA
>NC_028640.1:15602888-15632966 GCF_001406875.1 Solanum pennellii
TATATATATATATATATATATATAGGATTGATCTTCCCTTTCTTCATGTCTCTAATCACCCCATTCATAGGTGGCACATTAAAGAAAACCCAATCTTCAACTACAAACTCTAGTTCCCTCCTCCTCACATCTGCATAATATTTTTGGAGACTCTAGGCTGTCTTAAGTCTATCGCTTATGAGTTTCACTTTCTCCATAACATCGTGATTTGAATTTGGCTCTATCAAGACTGATTTAGCTACTTCAATCCATCAAACTAGATACCTACATCTACGCACAATGTAACATCCTGTATCCAAAATAGAACCAAAATCACATTTTTCTGAAAATCCGCAAGTGCAAAAGACTGTGGCCATTGACGGACCGTAGCCTGACACATGGTGCGTCCTTCACTTACGTCGATAGAGTCAGAAACGCCAAAAATCTCAGCCCAAGAAAATTTGACTAAGTGTTGAACGACGGACGGATCTACGTTTCGTAGGTCAGACAACGGTCCGTAGTCTGCGTCCGTCGATCAAAGCCCCATTTTTCCATTCTCATAAAAGAACCACGATTGACCATCACAGTCTGTAGATTGACCTATGGACCGTAGGTCTAACCATAGGTGGAAGTTAGTAGATAGTTAGGGGGGAAATGCAATTGGGTCAACTTCAAATAATCATAAATCATAGGATTAAATGAATTAGGTGTATCATGACCTACAAAATGATAGATAACTTAATTATCTTGGCACAACCACAAACCTTGCAAAAATCAGACCCTCGAGCAAAAAGTTATACCTGATTTAGTAAAGGCCTATCGAAAATACCCAACCTACAGACCCAAATGACGGACTGTCGTTTGAACGATGGCCCGTCAGTCCAGGTCATTGTTTGGTCTGACAGTAATTAACTCAGGGGTCTTTTGGTCTTTTCCCACATCGTTTAAAAGTGAAGATACATCATATTGACCCTAAATTAAATGATTTTAGTTAGTTTAGGCCTACAAACATAACTAAAACATACCTAAGTCAAATAATTAAATCAAAACTTAGAATATTAAAAGCAACAAAGGAGAAAAAGGTCGACAACCCTATGTCAAGAACGCAACAAGGTTCCAGCAGTTTCAGCACCAAAATCTAAGTGTTTCTCCATGAATTTCTTAACTAGGTGTGTGGGATTTCACTACTAGGTTCCTTTCACCCATTAGATCCCTAGTTTTTAGTCAGCTTCTTGATTCCAATATCATCATTAGACCTAGAGTTTCGAGAACTTCAATAGAACTTCATTAAATAATTAGTTCTTGAATTACACATGCTAGGTTTGATATTTTAGCTACTTCAGATATACATGCTTTAGTTATAAATGCATAATTACCAGATTAATTGTTGCATTCTCAGTTTGCATCTTTAGTATTGAGCTATCCAGTATTCACATAAACTCATAATTAGTTAATTACATAATTAATTGGGAGTAGCATAATACCTAGTTGGACTAAGGTTCAGCGTACCCAATTAAACCCAGAACTACTAGCCAAGTAGGTTGTAAGTCCCCTCTATGGGCAATCAGTTTAGTGATCACGCCATCATGTGTTTATACCTTTGGTAGGGTATGTTGTGTCCTCTCAATGGGGCGTATACATTGGACTCCACATTTAGATCATGTGGTTTTATTATCGATTATTAGTATCTCCCATAGTTCAGTGAGACTCTCTTGCATTGACCAGTTACCAGTATACTTAGTATTCAGTTTAGCATGTTATAAATTTGTCATTGCATTCAATTAGCTTAGAAATTTAGTATATCATGTTCAAATTATTATACATGTTTTTGTGCTTGTTCAGTTATGTTTTCTTTAAGGTTTATTATATCCTACATGTTCAGTACCTTTCTAGTACTAAAACATATGTGCGCTATATCCTCCTGTGATGTAGGTTCAGGTTCTCATCATTCAGATTACGCATAGATCGTTTCCTGATATCCAATTATGCAGATTCAGTGGTGAGTCCTCATTCTCCGAGGATAATAGTCATGAGTTCGCTTTATTCTTTTAGTCATTTAGTTTCAGTTTTTTCTAGACTTAGCTGGGGCTTGTCCCAGTATTTCTAGTCTAGTTTACAGGCTATTTTGAGATATTGTTAGTTTCAGCTTAATAATTAGTTAATATTTTCTTTTTATTAAACTCATCAGTTTTTATATATCTCAGATTTAGCATATTGGTATTTCCCCATCTTTTCATTGTAAGTATGATTTAGCTTTCGCAATAGTTTATATTATTTGGTATGCTCATGATCATGCCAGCACGGTTAGCTTGCGATCGCTTCTGGTCCTAAGTTCTGTGTCTGTATCTTGGGGTAGCTCGGGGCGTGACGAAGCTTTGTATCAGAGCACTAGGTTCAAGAGTCCAAGGATGTCATCCACACTAAGTAGAGTCCTTTTGATAGGTGTGAAGTTCACCACATCTAATAAGAGGGAGGCTACAAAGTGTTGTAGAAAAACTTCACTGTCTTGTTTCCCTTATCGTGCGTAAGGTATGATCTAATTCATTTCTAAGATGACATTCTACTATTCAGATCATGTCTTCTCGTAGAGCTAACGCTAGGAATGTAAATGCCACAAATGCAAACACAGCTCCTCCAGTCCTAGATGTAAACATCTCCAAAGTTGAGTATAGGAATTCTATAGAGATGTTGGCTCAGAGTATGACTAACTAGAACAATCATATTCATTCTCATATGAATGAAAATGGTGGATCAATAGCATCAAGGGTCCGTGACTTTGTTTTGATGAATCCGCCTGAGTTCTTAGGATCACAAACTAATGAGGATCCTCAGAATTTCATGGATGAGATCAAGAAGATCGTTGAGGTAATGCAAGTCTCTGCGAATGATCGGGTTGAGTTGGCATCATACTAGTTGAAGGATGTTTCTCATATGTGGTACACTTAGTGGAAGGAAAATAGGGGTACAGATGCAGATCCTATTCCATAGGATTGCTTTAGTGAGACCTTTCATGACAGGTTTTTCCCAATAGAGATAAGAGAAGCAAAGGCTCAGGAATTCATGAACTTAAGACAAGGAAACATGACGGTGCAAGAGTATGGGCTCAAGTTTAACCAACTCTCCATGTATGATCCTCATATGGTTGATGACTCTAGGGCTCAGATGAATAAGTTCTTGTATGGAGTATCGGATTTGGTAAAAACTGAGTGAAGGAGAACTATGTTACTTGGAGATATAAACATCTCTAGGCTTATGACTCATGCTCAGAACGATGACGGTGATAATATTAAGGAACAATCTAAGGAGATTAAGAAGGCTAGGACTAGGAACTATGACTATGCAGAATTTGGGTGGTGGAAATTACTCATAGAGTAAGCAAATGTTTTCAGCTCCAGCCCCTTGTTCAGCTAGTGTTCCGTCCTCCTAGATTAGGTATGACCAGAAGGTTAGAGTACTAGGCTCTAAGTCTCAGGGAAGTGCTTCAGGAACCAAGACTTACCATACCTGCCCTAAGTGTGGTAAGAACCATCCGGGCGAGTGTCTCGCAGGAAAAAAAGGATGTTTTGGGTGCGGTCGGTCTGGTCACTGGTTGAGGGTTTGTCCTTCTAGACAGGTTCAATGAGGTAGATATGGTAGAGCTTAGTCTACAACTTAAGCAGCACCAGTAAGTCGCCTAACTCAATGGGGTAAATCATCTGGTACTGGTGGAGGTCAACGCCAAAACAGGTTGTATGCTCTTCGGGCTCGCCAGAATCGTGAAGGTTCTCCTGACGTAGTCCCTAGTACATTACGAGTCTTTGACTTTGTTGTTTATGCATTGTTAAATCCATGGGCTACTCTTTATTTTGTAACTCCTTACATACCAGTCCAATTAAGTGTTAGTCCAGAAACTCTGTTAGAACCTTTCTCATTTGCTACTCAAGTTTGTGACCCAGTTTTAGCTAGAAGGGTATACAGAAATTGCCCTGTCACAATATCTCAAAAAGTAACCTCAACAAATAGTGTTGATTTAGAAATGGTACACTTCGATGTCATTCTAGGAATGGATTGGTTGCTTTACTGATATGCCTTAGTCTATTGTAGAATTAGGATTTTTCGTTTTCAGGTATCAGATGAACCAATCTTAGATTGGAAGGGTAGTAACATAGCACCTATGGGTCGATTCATCTCTTACCTTAAGGCCACAAAGATGATCTTAAAGGGTTATCTCTATCATGTAGTACGGGTTAAGTATTCTAGCTTTGCAACCCCAACTATTGAGTCAGTTCCAGTAGTTTGTGATTTTCCACAAGTATTTCCAGAAGATCTTCCCAAAGTCCCTCCCAAAAAAGAAATCAACTTTGGAATTGATCTCGTACCAGATACCCAGCATATTTATATTCCTCCTTATAGAATGGCTTAAACGGAGCTTAAGGAATTGAGAGAGCAGTTGAAAGACCTTCTAGATAAGGGCTTCATTAGACCTATTATTTCAACATGGGGTGCACTAGTGCTGTTTGTATAAAAGAAATATGATTCTCTTAGAATGTGCATTGACTGTAGATAGTTTACCAAGGTCACAAACAAGATTAAGTATCTCATCCCCATGATTGTTGACTTCATTGACCAACTTGAAGGTACTAGCCACATCTCAAAGATAGACATGAGGTCGGGTTATCATCATCTTAGACTCAAATATACTGACATTCAGAAAACAACCTTTATAACTCGGTATGGTCATTATGAATTTGTAGTTATGTTCTTTGGACTAACCAATGCTCCTGCAACTTTATGGATTTAATGAACACAGTGTTCAAACAGTACTTGGACTTGTTCATTATCGTCCTTATTGATCATATCCTCATTTACTCTAGGAATGATGAAGAACATGGGAGTCATTTGAGATTGGTTCTACAGACTCTCAAGGATCACCAGCTATTCGCTAAGTTTTGCAAATGTGAGTTCAGGTTGCAATCTGTTCTTTCCTTGGTCATATTTTATCTAGCGAAGGGATCAAAGTGGATCCACATAAGATAGAAGCAGTGAAAAATGGCCCAGACCTACCTCTGCTACATATATTATAATTTTCTTAGATATAGGGGGTTATTAAAGAAGGTTCGTGGATGTATTCTCATCCATAGCTTTACCACTGATTAGGTTGACTCAGAAGATGGTCAATTCTCAATGGTCGGACGATTAAGAGTAAAGTTTCATAGAATTGAAAACTTGATTTACTATAGCTCCTGTCTTGACTCTACTAGAGGGTTCATATGGTTATGTTATATATTGTGATGAATCCAAAGATGGCCTAGGTTGTGTATTGATGCAGCGAGATAAGGTTATAGCTTATGCTTCTAGACATCTTAAGGTTCATGAGAAGATATACCCAACCCATGACCTCGAGCTTGCAGCAGTAGTATTTGCACTCAAGATATGGAGAAACTACTTGTATGGTGTTCACGTAGATGTGTTCACTTATCATAAGATCTTTCAATATGTGTTCACCCAGAAATAGTTGAATCTTTGCCTGAGGAGATGGCTTGAGTTCCTTAATGATTATGATATGAGTGTGCATTATCATCTTTCTAAGGCGAATATAATAGCAGATAGATTATCTATGGGTAGTGTAGCCCATGTTGAGGAAGAAAGGAAGAAGCTAGTGAAGGATATTCACAGGCATGCTCCCTTAGGAGTTCGCCTTATGAGCATATCAGACAGTGGTGTAACAGTTCAAAATGGGGCATATTCTTCTTTGGTCGTCTAGGTTAAGGAAAAGACAAACAATCATCCAATATTGCTTTAACTTATGCGTGTAGTCCACAATCAAAGAGTGGAGGTTTTCTCCCAAGGGGGAGATGGTGTATTTTTCTACCAGGATAGATTGTGTGTTCCCGATTTGGGTGAGTTGAGAAAGCATATCCTTGCAGAAGCCCACTAAGATGTATCGGGATCTACGGGAAGTCTATTGGTGGAGTGGAATGAAGACGGACATACCAGATTTTTTAGTATGTGCCCTAGTTTCCAGTATGTCAAGGTAGAAAATCAGAAAATATGAGGTATGATTCAAGAGATCGATATTCCTACTTGGAAGTGGGAACTTATCAATATGAATGTAATCATAGGGTTATCTCGTACTCGCAGAAAACATAACTCAATTTGGATGAAAGTTGATAGGATGACTAAATCTTCTTGCTTTTTAGCGGTCAAGACTACAAATTTTCTGGAAGTCGATGCCAATCTTTACATTAATGAAATTGTGAGGTTGCAATAATCTCATATAGAAGTCCTCAGTTTACCTCTCATTTCTTGAATTCATTTTAGAAGGTTCTTTGTACTCAAGTTAACCTTAGCACAACATTTCATCCACAGATGAATAGACAGGCAGAGCGTACCATTCAGAACCTAGAGGATATGTTAAGAGCTTGTGTGATCGATTTCATGGGTAGTTTGGACGATCACCTTCCTCTGATTGAGTTCGCCTTCAATATAGATACCATTACAACATTCAGATGGCCCTTTATGAGGCTTTGTATGGGAGAAGATGTAGATCTATTATTGGGTGGTTTGAAGTAGCTGAAACAGCTTTGATAGGTCCAGGTTCAACCCTTTATGCTATATAGAAAGTTCAACTGATTAGAGATAGACTTGAGATATCCAAAAGTCATCAGAAATCTTATGCAAATGTAAGGACAAGGGAACTAGAGATCCAAGTTCATCATTGGGTTTTTCTGAAAGTATCACATATGAAAGGAGTGATGAGATTTGGCAAGAAAGGGAAATTAAGTCATAGATATGTAGTCTCTTACAAGATATTGAAAAGGATTTGCAAGGTGGCATATTAATTAAATTTTGCAGCAGAACTAGCAGTAGTACATCTAGTCTTCCACATCTCGCTCTTGAAGAAGTGTGTGGGTTACCCAGCCTATGTTGTGTCATTAGAGAGTGTGGCGGTGCAAGATAATCTTTCTAATGAGGATGTACCAGTCGGGATTCTTTACTCTCAGGTTAGAAGGTTTAGGAATAAAGAAGTCGCTTCAGTGAAGGTTTTGTGAAGGAGTCAATCCGTAGAGGGAGCTACTTGGTAAGCAGAAGCAGTCATGAAAGTGAAGTATCCTTACCTCTTTCCTTTCGATTCCAATCCTGTTTGAGGTAATAGTTCCTCTTCAATTTACCAGTCATTCATGCGTGAATTCAGTCTTAGAATCATGTTCCCTCAGTTTGTACTTGCATTTTTACTCTTTTTTCATGTTCTCGGAACTCAAAATCAGTCAGAAATTCAATTCTTAGTGTTTAGTAGTAGGGTATGCAACTCTCTTATTGTATACAAGATAGTTTAATATTCATTCTAGGAAAAATGTTCCCAAAGGGGAGATAATGTAACTCCCCGTATCCAAAACAGACTAAAAACAAGTTTTTCAGAAAATCTGCTGGTGCAACAGACTGTGGAAATCGACGGACCAAAGCCTGACCCATGGTCCGTCCTGAACATCTATTGATATAGTAAGAAATCCCTAATATCTCATCAAGGGAAAATATGACCAAGTGTCGAACTACAGTCTGTAGTCTGTGTCCATATGTCATACTATGGTCCGTTGACCAGAACGGTCTGTAGATAGACCTACGGACCGTATGTCTGACCGTAGGTAGAAGTTAGCAGACAGTTAGGGGGGAAATGCAATTGGGTTAACTTCAAATTATCATAAATTTTAATACAAAATGAATTACGTGTTTCCTTCCCTATCAAAAGATAGATAATTTAACGACCATTCCACAACCACAGACCTTCCTAAATTAGTCCTTCAAGTAAAAAGCTATGCCTGTTTTATTAAAGGCATGTCGAATAGACCCAACCTATGGACCCAGACGAGGGACCATCGATTGAATGACAGCCCGTTAGTCCAGGTCGTCGTTCTGTTCGATGGCAATTAATCAGGGGTCTTTTGGTCTTTTCCCACATAGTTTACACCTTAAGATATGTCGTTTTGACCCTAAATCATCAGATTTTAGTCAGTTAAATCCTATTAAAATTTACCTAAGTAAATTCACTAAATCAAAACTTAGAAAATTATATGAAAGAAAATAGAAAGAGGTCAAGAACCATAGTTCAAGAACACAACAAGTTTCCAGCAGTTCTAGCCCAAAAATCTAAGTGTTTGTCTGTGAATTTCATCACCATGCATGTGAGATTTAACTAGTGGGTTCCTTTCACTCATTGGGTCCCTAGTCTTCAGTCAGATTCTTCATTCCCATATCATGATTAGACTTAGGGTTTCTAGAACTTCCACAGAACTTCATGAATTAATAAATTATATATTCCAAGTCAGATTTCCATGTTATTTTTCACTTTGTCACACTTATTTCAGAACCCTATCTATGTATTTCTTTAGTTCTTCAATTACACATACTATGTCAGATTTTAGTTATTTAAGATATACATGCCTCAGTTATAAATGCATAATTACCAGATTTATTGTTGCATTCTAAGTTTGCATGTTCAGCTTTGAGCTATCTTGTATTACATAATCTCATAATCAATTAATTACATAATTCATTAGGAGTTACATAATACCGATTTAAACTAGGGTTCAGCGTACCCTACGAGTCCAACAACTTCTAGCCATGTAGGTTGTAAGTCCCCTGTGTGGGCAATTAGTTTACTGATCACACCAGCATGTCTTTATACCTTCTGCAGGTGATATTGGGTCCTGTCGATGGGGCGTATACATCGAACTAAACATTTATCTCATTTGGGTTTATTATTGGTTATTACTAGCTCCTGCAATTCAGTCAGACTGTCTTGCATTGACCATTTATCAATATACTCACTATTTAGTTTCAGCATGTTATAAATTTGTCATTGAATTAAGTTAGCTATGAAATTTAGTGTATCCTGTTCAGAGTATTATACTTTCTTATGTGGTTGTTGAGTTATGTTTTGTTTCAGCATCATACTATCCCACATGCTCAGTACCTTTCAAGTACTGATGCATACGTGCGCTACATCTTCTCGTGTTGTAAGTTCAGGTTCTCAGCATCCAGATCACACATAGATCGATTCCCGATCTCAAATTCAGCAGATTCAGTGGTGAGTCCTCATTCTCTAAGGAAAATAGTCATGAGTTCATTTTAGTCTTTTAGTCATTTAGTTTCAGTTTTTGCTAGACTTTGCTTGGGCTTCTCCCAATATTTCTCGTCCAGTTTAGAGGCTATTGTAACAACCCTAAAAATGAATAGAATCAATACTTAGAGTGTCAAGAATGCTTTCGATTAAATCAAGATTCACACGGATTGATACACGTAGAACCAGACCTCAGAACCCTTTCCACGACCAAGCCAACTAACTTGGGGAGTTAGTTGAGCTTGGAAATGTTGTAACCAACCAAGTAAGGCTCGCAAAAACAAAAATTTAATCGAAAGAGTCTTTACCGAGCAATTTATTAACCCTCAGTAATTAATAAAATTAATTAATTAATTAAATTAAAAGAACAATTCGGATTTGGGCGACCCGAAGTGACTCATTTCGCAAATGGGGTGCCACTCGGTTTCGAGCCCCAACAGGAGCAATGAATTGATGATTTAGTCCTCAATTATATTATATTCATTAAGGGTAAAATGGTCCTTTAACGTATTAATTAAAATAAATCAGATTTTGTATCAATTTAATTAAATCGTATTTTGACTAAGTCTTCAATTTAGTCTCCTAATCCTAATAACTCTCTCTCTCTCTCATTTCTCAACTCTCTTCCATGTCTCTCACGCTCTGACTAACAAGAAGTGTTAAGAACATTTTAATAACAATTGTTCTTCACACTTGAAAAACACACGAAAGGTTTTAAGAAAATCAAGGTAATCAAAAACGTCAAGGCAAAGGGAGGTCTTTTGTCGAGTGGCGTGTACGTTGAGGAGAATTAGGGCGTGGTTTGGAGGAATTTCTTCGCAGCAGCGGCACACTTGAACAACATCAAAATGTATGGGTTTCTTCTCTCTTTGTCCCTTTCCCAAGAGGTCCCTTACGAATCAAAAGATTCATTCTGAAACTAAGGTTGTTCCCTTTTTTTATGTCCTTGTCCCTATCTCCATACGAATTCGTAGGATGGGTATGTTCTGCTGGTAGATTTAGGCATGAATGATGTGTCTTTATTAAAGGTGAACATTTTTATGTGAGGGAAATTACGAAAATTTTATTCAAAGTGTGATCGAAAAGGTTGGTGTGTGTGAGCACGTTGGTAGTGCCTTAGCCACTGTTTGGAGTCGTATAAGACATGAAATTCTTGTGGATTTTATGTGTGAAATGTGTATACCATGTGATATTCATTTCAATAAAAAATAGTGGATTGAAATTACCATCTTTTACCCAACTAAACTTATGAAAAATGTGCCTAAAAAATGAGTTGAAGAATGACTAAAATTTTCCAAATTTGTGTACTCTTCAAGAATGTCTAATTCTGGGGTTTTAAAGTAAATTAAAATAACTGAGGTCAATGGGAATTGAACCCAAGACCTCACATGTTAAAGAAGCTGAAAAGTAAAGAAAAAAAAACGTGAAGGAGCTAAGGGGATTCGATCCTAGTTAATGCTTTAGCGAAAAAAGAAAAGGGAAATGGGGCTAAGGGGATTCTATCCTAGCTACTGCTTTCACGAAAAAAGAATTGGGAAATGGGGCTAAGGGGATTCAATCCTAGAAACTGATTTCGCGAAATAAGGAAAGGGAAATAGTTCTAAGGGGATTTGAACTCGCGAACTGGAGGTGAATGAAGAGAAAAGTTATTAATCAAGTAAATGGGAGGCGTGGGATTAGAACCCACAACCTCCCAAGCATCAGGGAAATTAAATGAAAAAAATAGGTTGTGGGGGTTCGAACCCACAACCTCCCAATCCCAACGAGAATTAATGGAAAAAATCAAAGTAGTTGTGGGGGTTTGAACCCACAACCCTTTGGTTTATATAGAATGGGCAACAAGAGACTAAAAAAAATTAAAAAGGGACTGTGGGGGTTCGAACACCCAACCCTTCGGTTTACTAAGAGTAAAATTAAAATAGAAAATTAATCCTTCAATGTAAATGTTAAGACTTAACTTAGAGTTTTAATGTTATGAATATTATAAATAAAATCAATGAAAAATATAAATGATATCCAAGTGATTCAAGATTTGGGTAACCTTGCTCAAACTTCCGTATTGATAAATAAGTCATACGTGAGTAAAATATCCAAGAATAATGCAATCTACTTAGATCAAAAGTCAACATGTTGTCATACATACGTGATACATAAGTCTTGTACTACATAATCTTAAGAAAGTAATAATCACTTAGCGAACTATGAATGAAGCCCCATGGCTTGTATGTATAGACACATAAGTATAACATATGTTCAAAAATTAAGAGAACCTAAGATGTATGTAATGTAATGATTAACCCTAGCAGGGTAAGTATGAGTGTAAGATACACTAAGTGGCCAAGTGCATTGGCATATGATGAGATGAATTATGAAATGACGAAATGAAAATTGACCTAATAAGAGGGGAGTAACTATGAAAAGAAAATGTGATAATAATGAAGAATGTGGTGACAACATGATATGAGGCTAATGTATATAATGAGAGCAATCTCAAATAAGCCTAAGTAAATGTTACCAATACCTACTCACCAATGCAAGTGTAAGATAATGAAGAGACCAGTCTCAATGAACACTCTAATGACACTATTGAGCTTAACACACTTAATACTAATGATGAGATAAGAAATCATCTAATGTGTTATGCTGTCCTCATACTAGAAGCCAAATTCTATGAGGTATGAGTTGAATGTAATGAAACTTTATACTGAGAACTGATAGGCTAGCTATGAGAGGTGATTCCTTCTTTTGGGAAGGGTGAAGGCTCACGTAACTCTCGTGAAATTAGACTATTCGGCTTACCAGGTATGGGTCTCCATACATCTCTTAGTCTTTGAACATATACTGCAAATATAAAGATCTGGCGGGGTTAAATTCCCATGTACGCTAGCATGTTTTTTGGTCACTTTGGCCAGTGATACCACCACTTTTCGGTGTAGGGGATACACTGGATTTCATTATGCTCACATGATCTATGTCGGTTAAAGTTAAAGTTCCCAATTAATGAATGAGGCCAGCCTCAAATGAAGCACATAATGAAATGAGTGTTACCAAAGGTGTTAGGATATGATAAAGAAGAGGTGATCTAGACCCAGGTAATGACATTAGGTTATTCCTGATCATTGCACAGCAAACCCGATGAATGTCCTAAGCTATACACTTGGTATAGCTGGTGTCCACACTGGCCTATGAATGAACTGAAATGAAGTATGTATAAATGAATGAAACAGACTCTGTGTTTGCTTATGAAGACTCCCTAGTTGAGGTCCCACATGTTGATCCCTCATTTTAGAAAGTCTTAATGTCAAGTCCATGATTCCAAGGTCTCATGGAATATGAATAAATGATATGAAAGAAGTTATGTGATATATTTTATGTGCTATGATATGTGCTATATGAAGATGTTATGTGTTGTGTGCAATATGATATTTATATTGATGCATGTTACTCCCATGGCATGACCTTACTAACTCAATTTGGAAAGTTCACTAAATTTCTTAATCTCAATTTTGTAAGTCTACTGACTTGACTTCCAAAAATCATGTCATGAGGAAAGAGATGTTCCTTCTCATGCATGTCCTTGGTATGTGCTTGCATATACCCATAGTTAGTACAAGTGTGTACTAACCCTATACATCTATACTATTTTAGGTAAAGGCACATGTGGTCGATAGAGCTACAGGTTCATTGTTATAGTTATCCAGTCGTTAACATTCATCCAAAGTTTGTTAGGTCCTCATGCTTTCGAGGATGCTACTGTTTTACATTCTAGCGTAGTTTTAGAGTTGAGCTAGTGGAGCATGTTCCACTAGCGTTTGTTTCCTATTTTGGTTCAAGCTTCTTATAGGTGTCGTTTTGTCCATTATACAATTAATACTTAATGAACTATTTCTTTCAGTTGCTTATCTCTTTAATGTTATATGGTTGATGTTGAACGATTATGAAATTTTAAGATTATTTAGCAAGTATGTTAAAGAACAAAAGTTTCAAATTTTCCGCGAAAACTAATCTAGGTGAGGTATGAATAACACATGTAGGCTTGTCTGCGAACTCTAAGAGGTTAACAACGCCGGTCTTGTCAAAGGTCTAGATTCCAGTCGCGACAAAGTTTGTATCAGAGCGAGGTTAAATTCCGAGGAATATAAGTTAACATCAACCACATTGAGTAGTTTCTAAGTCATGGTAGTGAAGAGAACCACTATCCTGGATTAGAGACAAAATGATGCATAGGAAAAATTCCCTTTTTCTAATCCTATCATGCTCTTCCTTATGTCTTAATTCTTTGTGTTATGAGCGTTTCTAACATCAATGCTTGTTGTTTTTAAAACAATGAAAACTAGGAGAGCTAATGGTCGACAGAGACAGGGAGCAGCTGTTAGGGGTAATTAGAATCCACCCCATGCTCAAGGTGAAGGAGGGTCCATGACAGTTAACCCAGTTGGGTTGACTGATGCTGAGGTGAGGACATCTCTGGACAAGATGGCACGGGCTATCAGGATGCAGGCTCAGGCTATAACTTCCCAAGTCAACCGGCAGGATGTTAAGAGGGAGAACCCAGTGGTTCGCAGCATGGCTGACAGACTGAGACATTTCACGAGGATGAATCCTCGTATCACAGGAGCTAAAATATCGAAGGATCCTAAAAAGTTTGTATATGAGGTGTATAAGATCCCAGTGGGTATGGGGACCACTGATATGAGAAGGCTGAGCTGTCTTCCTATCAGCTCAAGGATGTTGCACACACTTGGTTCAAGAAATGGCAAGATAGTCGTGTCTTAGGTGTAGTGTAAGTCACATGTGAGCTGTTCAAGACAACATTTCTAGAGAGATTCTTCCCTAGAGAGATGAGGAAGGCAAAGGTTGAAGAGTTCATCATCCTTAAACAAGGCTCTATGACAGTGAGGGAGTATTCCCTGAAATTTGTTAAGCTATCAAACTATGTAACTTTCCCTAGTATTTAATAGCAAGAATGGGGAGAATACTGAGCTTTGTTGAAATCATCCACGTATGCTACTTCCCTGGTTTCTAACAGCAGGGATGAGATGAGCAGGTTTCCCACAACAATCAATGGAGACCTAGAGGAGGAGTTTCGATCTGCGATGCTCCATTATAATATGGATCTGTCCAGGTTGATGGTGCATGTCCAGCAAGTAGAGGAAAGGCGCTGAAAGAGAGGTGTTTGTGATGTTACGAGGCCAAGGCCTCAAGATCAGGCAGGTCCTAGCCATGGAGGCCACAAAAACAACATTGGCATCTGTGAGCAGCCGAGGTTCAAAAAGGGGCAACAGAGTTATGGGAATTATAATCCTTAGAGGGGTGCTACACCTAGAGGATGTAGCGCTGAGCCCAAGAAGGGCAATGGAGGTGAGATGTGCGTCCTAAGAAGAATTGTGTTAAGTGTGTCCGAGATCAAAGTGGAGAGTGTGGATAGGGCACAAATTCCTGCTTCGGTTGTGGTAAGAGTGGACACATGGTCTGAGACTGTCCATAGAGTAGAGGTCAGGCTGAAGGTAATGCTTAGCCTAGGCCTAACTCACAGGGTGCAGCAGCAGCCGAGCCTCCTAAAAGGAACAAATTCTATGCCCTGAAGGATAGGGAGGAGCAGGAGAAGTCCGCTGATGTGGTTACAGGTTCGCTGCAAGTATTCTCAACTTTTGTTTATCCTTTACTTGATCTAGGGTCTACACATTCCTTTGTAACTCCTCTGCTTGCCTTTAATTTTAAAGTATTACCTGAAGTTCTGCATGATCCTATAGTTGTTAGTACGCCTTTAGGAGAAAATGTAAGAACTGATAAGGGTATACAAAGATTGCCCAATATTCGTAAGTTGTAAGACTATGTGTGCAAACTTGATTGAGTTACCCATGCATGATCTTTATATTATTCTTTGCATGGACTGGCTTTACAGTTGTTATGCTTGCTTGGATTGTCGTAGTAGAGTGGTGAAATTTTTTCCCTAATGAAGAAGAGTTAGTCCGGGAGGGGTATAATTCGAGTCATCCCAATGCCTTGATTTCAAATCTTAAGGCCAATAAAATGATGTCCAAGGGGTTACTATATCATCTTGTGAGTGTTAATGATTTAGATCATGATATTCCTTCCATAGACTCAGTGCCTATAGTGAATGAGTTCCTAGATGAGTTTCCTAAAGATTTGTCTAGAGTCCCTCCCCTTCGATAGATCGACTTTGGTAGTGACTAAGAACCCGATACTAAACCAATCTCAATTCCTCTGTATTGAATGGATCCAGTAGAACTCAAATAGTTGAAGTGGCAGTTAATAAATCTCACTGATAAGGGTTTTATTCAGCCGAGCATATCCCCTTGGGGCGCTCCACTTTTGTTTGTAAGGAAGAAATATGGGACCCTTAGAATGTGTATCGATTATCGGCAGCTCAACAAAGTCACTATCAAAAACAAGTATCTACTCCCCAGAATAGATTATTTGTTCGATCAGCTTCAACGGTCTAATTTCTTCTCTAAGATTGATCTTCATTCAGGGTATCATCAGCTTAGGGTTAGGGATGGAGATATCCCAAAGACAGTCTTTCGTACCCGCTATGGCCACTATGAGTTTCTAGTCATGTCATTTGGTCTTACGAATTCACCCGTTGCATTTATGGATCTCCTGATTAGGGTCTTCCGTGAATACCTTGACTCTTTCATCATAATACTCATTGATGACATTCTAATCTACTCTAAGACCAAGGGAGAGCATGAACAACATTTGAGACTAACCTCGCAGCTTCTTAGAGAATATCAATTGTATGCCAAATTCAGCAAGTGTGAATTCTGGCTGAGATCACTGACCTTCCTAGGTCATGTTGTTTCCGATCAAGGTGTAGAAGTGGACCCAGGAGGACTGAAGCTGTTAATAACTGGCCAAAGCCCCTTACTCCCACTGACATCCGTAGCTTTCTGGGATTGTCTTGTTACTACCGCAGGTTTGTGGATGGATTTTCTTACATTACTGCCCCAATGACAGCTTTGACGAAGAAGAGCGCCAAGTTTGAATGGACGGAGAATTGTAAGAAGAGTTGCCAGGAGCTCAAGGACAGACTCACTTCAGCCCAGGTGCTTACGCTGCCTAAGTGTAGTGAAAATTACACGGTTTATTGTGATGCATCTAGGGTTGGTTTGGGTTATGTTCTTATGTAGGCTGGTAAGGTAATATCCTATGCTTCAAGACAGCTCAAGGTTCATGAGAAGAATTATCCCACTCATGACCTAAATTTCGCAGCTGTAGTGTTTGCACTGAACCTGTGGAGACACTATCTGTATGGAATGCATGAGGATGTGTTCACAGACCATAAGAGTCTCCAATACATGTTCACACAGAGGGAGTTGAATCTACGTCAGTGGAGATGGTTGGAGTTGTTGAAGGATTATGACATGAATGTGTAGTACCATCCAAGTAAGGCTAATGTTGTAGCTGATGCTTTGAGTAGATTGATCATGGGAAGTAGAACCCACGTTGAGGATGAGAAGAAGAAACTGGTGAAAGATGTACACAGACTGGCCAGACTGGGTATGCGGTTGGTTGACTATACTACCGGGGATGTTTCAGTTCATCCTAGTTCTGAATCATCCTTTGTAATTAAAGTCAAGCAAGGTCAACATCTAGATCTTGTGTTGATGGAACTGAAGGATTCAGTAATGATGAAGATGAATGAGTCTTTCGCTTTGGGAGGTGATGGCATACTTAGGTATCAGGACAGGCTTTCTGTACCAGATGTGGATGATTTGCGGACTGGGATTATTGTAGAGGCCCATGGCTCCAGATATTCCATACATCAAGGTTACGCAAAGATATATCATGATCTTAAGAAGATTTATTGGTGACATTGTATAAAGAAGGACAATGCAGAATACGTAATCAAGTGTCCTTATTGTCAACAGGTTAAGGTAGAGCATCTTATGCCTTGTGGTGTGACTCATATTATTGAGGTTCCGACTTGGAAGTGGAAGTCTGCCCACTTTATCCCTATGAAGTCTACTTACAGAGCCGAGGATTATGCGAGACTCTACATTGTTGAGATTGTGAGATGGCATGGGATTCTCTCGTCTAGTATTTCAGATAGAGGAGATCAGTTTTCTTCACATTTCTGGATATCTTTCCAGAAGAGCTTGGGCACGCATGTGAAGCTTAGCACTATCTTTCATCCTCAGACAGATGGACATGCAGAGCGCACCCTTCATACATTGGAGGATATGTTGAGAGAGCGTGTAATTTACTTTATAGGTAACTGGGATGACCATATGCCTTTGATAGAGTTCTCCTATTATAATAGCTATCACTCCTGCATTGTAATGACACCGTTTGAGGCACTGTATGGTAGGAGATATAGATCTCCAGTTGGGTGGTTTGAGGTTGGATAGTCATCCATTTTGTTTCCAGAGATCATTCATGAGGCCTTAGAGAAGGTCAGAGTGATTAAGTACAGGTTGGCTACTGTTATAGTAGGCAGAAGTCATATGATGATAACAGAAAACAAACCTTACAGTTTAATGTTGGTGACCAGGTTTACTTGAAGATATCACCTATGAAAATGGTGATGAGATTTTGTAGGAAAGGGAAGCTGAGTCCGAGGTATGCTGGGACGCATGAGATCTTACAGCGTGTGGGTGAGGTGGTCTATGAGTTAGCATTGCCTGCGGAGCTAACTTTTTTTCATCCAGTCTTTCATGTCTCTATGTTAAAGAAGTGCCTAGGTGATCCATCATCAATCTTACCTGTTGAAGGTTTGGGGCGTGGGGAAGACTTGTCTTATGAGGAGGTACTTGTTGAGATCTTAGAAAGACAGGTCAAGCGACTGAGGAACAAGGAGATTTCCACAGTGAAGGTATTGTGGAGAAATCATCTTGTTAAGGGTGCTATGTGGGGGGCTGAGGCCGACATGAGATCACGCTAGCCACATCTTTTCAGCTCTTTAGGGTAGACTTCCTACTCTTAAGCCTATGTTTCCTTATCTCTCCGTATTTTGTTGCTATATGATTGACTGTGCATAGTGATTTTTTTATAATTTGACTGGCATTACGCTATGATGTGGTAGTGTCATTAGGGGATGAATGTTCCTAAGGGGTGGGGGGATAATGTAAAAACCCTAAGAATTAATAGGATCAAGAATTATGGTGTCAAGAATGCTTGCGAATAAACCAAGGTTCACACGGATTGATATGCGTAAAAGCAGACCGCATAACCCTTACCACGACAAAGTCATCTAACTTGGGGAGTTAGTTGAGCTCGGAAATGTTGGAACCAACAATGTGATGCTCGCGAAAACGAAGATTTAATCGAAGGAGTCTTTACCAGAAATAAAAAAAAGGAAATTTTAAGTTTTAAGAGTCCATGGATAAAATGATCTTTTCCAGGACAAGGTTAATATTGTATTACCCTGAGGAAAATATTTAATTAATTAATTAATTCAGTTAAAAGAGCAATTCGGAATGGGGCGACCCGGAGTGACCCATTTCGCGAATGTGGTGCCACTCGAATTTGAGCCACACTACGAGCAATGAATTGATTATTTTATCATCAATTAAAATCTATTCATGAAGGGTAAAATGGTACTTTCATGTATTAATTTAAATAAATCAGATTTTGTATTAATTTAATTAAATCTTATTTTGACTATGTCTTGAATTTAGTCACCTAATCCTAATATCTCTCTCCCTCACGTTTCTCAACTCTCTTCCACGTGTCTCAACTCTCATTCTCTTACGCTCTGACTAACAAGGAAGGTCAAGAACAGATTAATAACAATTGTTCTTCACACATTAAAAACACACGAAAAGTTTAAAGAAAAGCAAGGTAATCAAAAACGTCAAGGCAAAGGGAGGTTGTTTGTCGAGTGGCGTGTATGTTGATGAGATTTTGGGCGTGGTTTGGAGGATTTTCTGGTCAGCAGCTGCACACTTGAAGAGGTCCGTTAGGATTCAAAAGATTCATTACGAAACTAAGGTTGTTCCTTTTTTTTATGTCCTTGTCCCTAGCTTCTAAATGAATTCGTAGGATGGTATGTTGTGCTGCTAGATTTAGGCATGAATAAATGTGAACATGTTTATGTGAGGGAAATTACGAAAATGATATTCAAAGTGTGATAAAAAAAGGTTTGTGTGTGTGAGCACATTGGCAGTGCCTTAGCCACTATTTGGAGTCGTATAAGACATGAAATTCTTGTGTATTTTATGTGTGAAATGAGTATACCATGTGATGTTCATTTCAATAAAATATAGTGGATTGAATGATCATCTTTCAGCCAACTAAACCTATGAAAACTGTAGCTAAAAATGAGTTGAAGAATGACTAAAATGTTCCAGATATGTGTACTCTCCAAGAATGTCAAATTCTGAGTTTTTAAAGTAAAATAAAATAAAGGAAGTCAATTGGAATTTAATCCAAGATCTCACATGTTAAAGAAGATTAAAAAGAAAGTAAAAAAAATGTGAAGGAGCTAAGGGGATTCGATCGTAGTTACTGCTTTCGCGAAAAACAAAAGGGAAATGGGGCTTAGGGGATTCGATCAAAGCTACTGCTTTCGCGAAAAATAAAAGGGAAATGGCGCTAAGGGGATTCGATCCTAGCTATTCATTTCGTAAAATAAGAAAGGGAAATGGTGCTAAGGGGATTCGAACTCGCGAATTGGAGGTGAATGAAGAGAAAAGTAATTAATCAAATAAATGGGAGGCGTGGGATTCCAACCCACAACCTCCCAAGCATCAGCGAAATTAAATGAAAAAAATAAGGAGGATATGGGGGTTCAAACCCACAACCTCCCTATACCATCGAGAATTAATGGAAAAATCAAAGAGGTTGTGGGGTTTGAACCCACAAAATCTTGGTTTAGACAAGAATGGGCAACAAGAGAAAAACAAAAATTAAAAAGGGACTGTGGGGGTTCGAACCCTCAACCCTTCGGTTAACTAAGAGTAAAAATTAAATAGAAAATTAATCCTTCAATGTAAATGTTGAGACTTAATTTAGAGTTCTAATGCTATGAATATTATAAATAAAATCAATGAAAAGTATAAAGGATATCCATGTGATTCAAGATTTGGATTCCCTTGCTCAAACTTCCGTATTGATAGATAAGTCATACGTGAGTTAAATATCCAGGAATAATGCCATCTACTTAGATCAAAAGTCACATAAGTCTTGTTCTACATAATCTTAGGAAAGTAAGAATCACTTAGAGAACTATGAATGAAGCCCCATGGATTGTATGTATAGACACATAAGTCTAACATACGTTTAACAATAAGTTAACCTAAGATGTATGTAATGAAATTATGAACCCTACGAGGGTAAGTATGAATGTAAGATACACTATGTGGCAAAGTGCATTGGCATATGACGAGATGAAATATGAAATGATGAAATGAACATTCACGTAATAAGAGGTGAGTAACTTTGAAAAACAAAGGTGCTAATAATGAAGAATGTGGTGACAATATGATATGAGGATGATTTATATGGTGAGAGCAATCTCAAATGAGCCTAAGTAAATGTTACCAATACGTACTCACCAATGAGAGTGTAAGATAATGAAGAGACCAGTCTCTATGAACACTCTAATGACAATATTGAGCTTTACACACTTAATACTAATGATGAGATGAGAAATCATCTAATGAACTATGTTGTCCTCATACTAGAAGCCAGCTTCCATGACATATAAGTTGAATGTAATGGAACTTTATACTGAGCACCGATAGGCTAGCTATGAGCGGTGAAACCTTCTTTCGAGAAGAGTGAAGGTTCACATAACTCTCATGAGATGAGATTGTTCGACTTGCCAGGTATGGGTCTCCATAAATCTCCTAGTCTTTGAACCTTTACTACTAATGTAGAGATCTTGCAAGGTTAAATTCCCATGTACGCTAGCATTTTATTGGGTCACTTTGGCCGGTGATACCACCTATTTCCGTGTGGTGGGGGAGACACTAGATTTCATGATACTCACATGATTTATAATCGGTTAAACTTAAAGTTCCCAATGAATGAATGAGGCCAGCCTCAAATAAAGAACATAATGAAATGAATGATACCAAAGGTGTTAGGATATGATAATTAAGAGGTGAGCTAGACGTAGGTAATGACATTAGGTTATTCCTAATCATTGCACAACAAACCCGATGAAAGTCTTAAACTATACCCTAGGTGTAGCTGGTGTCACACTAGCCTATGAATGAAACGAAATGAAGTATGTGTGAATGAATGAAGCAGACTCTGTGTTTGCTAATGAAGACTCCCTAGTTGAGGTCCCATGTAGCCCTCATTTTTTAAGTCTTAATATGAAGTCCATGATTCCAAGGTCTCATGGCATATGAATGAATGATATAAAAGAAGCTATGTGTTATATGTTATGTGCTATGACATTTCTATATAAAGATGTTATGTGTTGTGTGCAATACGATATTTGTAATGATGCACGTTACTCTTATCGCATGACCTTCCTAACTCAATTTGGAAAGTTCACTAACTTTCCTAATCTCAATTTGGCACGTCTAATGACTTTACTTCCTAAAATCATGTCGTTAGGAAAGAGTTGTTCTTTCTTATGCATGTCCTTGGTGTATGCTTGCATATACCCATAATTAGTACAAGTGTGTACTAACCCTATACATCTATACTATTTTAGGTGCAGGCACAGTTTCGCGATAGAGCTATAGGTTTATTTTTGCAGCTATCCGGATGTCAGCATTCATCCAAAGTTTTGTAGGTCATCATGCTTTCGAGGATGCTGCTGTTTTACATTCTTGCGTAATTTTAGAGTTGAGGTAGTGGAGCATGTTCCACTAGCGTTTCTTTCCTGTTTTGGTTCAGACTTTCTATTGGTGCCATTTTGGCCATTATACAATTAATACTTAATGAACTATTTCTTTCAGTTGCTTATCTCTTTAATGTTCGATGGTTGATGATGACCGATTATGAAATGTGAAGAGTATTTAGCAAGTATTTTAAAGATAAAAAAAGTTTCAAATTTTCTGCTAAAATTAATCTAGGTGAGGTATGAATAATGCATATAGTCTTGTCTGCGACCTCTGAGAGGTTAACGACGCCGGTCTCGTCTAGGGTCTAGATTACAGCCGTGACAACTATTTTGAGACATAGCTAGTTTCAGCTTAGTAGTGAGGTAATATTTTCTTTGTAATAAACTCATCAGTTTTCATATATCTCAGATTTAGCATATGGATATTTTCCCATCATTTCATTGTAAGTATGATTTAGTTTTCGCAACAATTTATATTCTTTAGTATGCTCATGATCATGGCAGTTAGGTTGGGATCACATGTTGTTCTATGTTGTGCGTCCGCGCCTCAGGAGTAGCTTAGGGCATGCACATAAAATGCTTCTTAAGGGGCCTTATGAATGCTGGAATGGTAACTATAATTGTAGGTGAACTATATAAGAGGAAGGTCATCATCCCAACTACCCTTGAAATCTATCACAGAAGCTCTCAACATGTCCTCTAATGTATGAATAGAACGATATGCCGACCCAACCGTCGGCGGATTAAATGTTATGCTAAGATTAACTTAAGTACCAAGACTTGTTTAAAACAATTCCTAGAAATGAGGTAAGTTGGGGACCACTATATGATATGATAGACAAAGGAATTCCATGCAAACTAACTATTACATAATGTAAAGATTCGCGTAATCCTTCCTCCAATTTGTAGTCTTGACAGCCAAAATAAGTGTAGACTTAGCAACTCTATCAACAGTCACCCAAATTGAATCATGTTGTTTGCGAGTACGAGGTGAACCTGTGATGAAGTCCAAGTTGATCAGTCCCCACTTGAAAGTAGGAATCTTGATATCTTGAGTCACTACTCGTGGTTTATGTTGTTCTACCTTCACTTGTTGACAATTAGGGAACTTAGCCACAAAATCCGCTATATCTTATTTCATACTATTCCAATACTTCTTGCATATCATGTTACATCATAGTGACGCCTGAATTAATGAAATATGTTTTTATGTGCTTTTGCAAGAATGTTCTTCCTCAACTTATCCATTTTAGGAGCACATAACCAACTATGATAATGAAGCACACCATCTCCCCATTTGGAGAAAACCTCAACTCTCTGGTTGCACTGCACTATTTAGTTAAAGCAATATTGCTTTCGTGTCTTGACTTTCCTTTACCTCCACTACCAAGGAACATTATTACTCATTCTGAAGTATTACACCACTGTGTTATATACTCATAACAAAAACTCCTAAAGGAGTAACTCTGTGAACATTTTTCGGTAGTTTCTTCATTTCTTTCTCGATATGTGCCACACTACCCATCGATGGTCTGCTAAGAGCATCTCCCACTACCTTGGCCTTACCAGGATGGTATACACACTTATCTCATAGTCTTTAGGGAACTTAAGCCACCTTCTCTAGCGAAGATTCAAATCTTTCTGGGTGAACACATACAGAAACAACAAATCTACTAGAATACCATACAAGTAATGTCCCAAATCTTATATGAAAACCCCAATGCTGCAAGCCCTAGGTTATGAGTTGGATAGTTTTTTTATGTATCTTAAGATGTATAGAATAATATTATATAACCTTACCTCCTTCAATTAACACAAAATCAACACCTACTATGGATGTATCACAAAAGATGACATAACCGTCTAAACCCTCTTGTAGAGTCAAAATAGGAGTTGTACTTAACCTAGTTTTCAATTTTACAAAGATTTTCTCATAATAATTTTACCACTGAAACATAGACTTTTTGAAGGCCAACTTAGTCAATTGAGAGGTTATGGATGAAAATCCTTCCACGAACCTTTTCTAATAGCAGTAAACCCCAAGAAACTTCTGATATAAGTAAAAGAGGTAGATCAGGGCCATTGTTTCACTGAACCTATATTTTGAAAATCCACTAAGATACTTTCACTAGACAAATTATGCATATGAAAAGCGGCGGACTGCAACAAAAACTCAATTTGCTAAACCTAATGAATAACTAGTGATCGTTGAGATTTTCCAGAACAACCCTTAAATGATTCACATGTTCTTCTTTACTCGAAGTGTAAATAAGGATATAATCAATAAAGAAAATAATGAACAACTCGAAATACTTCTTGAAAACTCTGTTCGTGATTCTCAACTATATTTCATGATTGAAGACTAAATTCTAAGGGTCTAATCCACGAACATAGACCACGGTCTGTGACATGACCTACGGTCCATGGTTTTGGTCGTGGGTAAACACTTAGAGGGAGTTTTTGGTATGAGTCATATAAGGGTTTCAGAGGTGAACCACGGACCATGGGTGGCAACCGTGGGTTACACCTGCAACTTCTGGAAATATCAATGTGGTTTTTTTGCGATACAAGGTGTTAAAAAAATTGAATCGGAAGGAAAGAGTTTATGATACTTACCCTTTATGACTTCTTTGACTAGTCATCCACCTTTGGAACACATATGTGACACTCTCACCCTTGGGAGAAAACCTCTACCTTCGTGTGTTGAACTGCTTCTTATTACTGAAATGGTATATGATCACTTCCTTGCTTTCCTTGAACCTTCTCCACCAATGAAGGTTTTGATTTTTTCTAGACACACCACGATCTGATGTGTCAGTAAGACTAAGTCCTAAGAGAGCAAGCTGATAGACATCTTTTGCTAATTCCTTCCTTTTTTCCTCAAGATTTTCTATATCACCCTCTAGATCACCTTTATGGCCTTAAGTTAAGAGAAAATTTAACCTATACGCACTAAGCTACTACCCTTCCATTGAAAGACTGCCAAGTTTTAATATTTTAGGTGAATGACGGTTCTGGGTAAATCTTACTATGTTATTATGCATAAATTAATTCAAAAAAAAACATAGTTTAGGCATTAAAAGTTGACATTTATGTGCCGAATGCTTGTAAAAGACCAAAATGAATCTAACATAAAAGCTTTCGAAGGCCACCCATAGAGGTACCTACCAGTCATAGGTCAACCTACCAATCGTAGGTGGGGTCATCGGTCAAGTGTTCTCAAAAGAGCTTCACTAAAACGAACATAATATTTTATATGGAGATGAAATTTTTAAAATTTGGTGTCGTTTGAAAGACGATTCAGTTATCTATAAGTTTGTAGGTCGTAGTCTACCTAATTCCTTTTTTACTAAGGGTTATGATCATTTGAAATTGAACAAACAACAATTTCCCTTTAACTAGCTGGTAACCCTCACCTACTGTTCGTAGATCTAACATCTATCTTTATTTGTCTACCGTGGGTGGGATCAAATACCATAAATATTTGTTCCTCAACTTCGCACCACTGTTAAAATCCTATGTGTGAACATGGACCGTCGGTGGCTTACATAGTTCCTTAACTAGGTCAGGAAAGCTGCAATTTTCTATTTTCTCAAATCTCAGGTGTTGTATTACTTTTATGAATAAGTTAAAATAGAGAAGCTAAATATTTTAACTTTATAATCTTACAAAAGTGCCCATTAAAAATTTCCTTAAAATTTCAGTTTTATTCATAAAAGATATTAACTATCCCTCATATTAAACAATAAATTATATTATGAATTTAACACTTTAGATTTTTGACAATCCCTTTTTGTAATTGCATTCGTGCTATAATTATTGTATGCTCCTTTGAGCTTCCAGTACTATTGAATTCATCCATTATCAATATCTTCATATACTTTGCCTTATTTATAATAATATTTTTAATGTTATACCCCATTTTAACTCGAGGTCAAATGATGTACAGTATATTAGTTAATTACAATACCTTTTTTTCTAATGTGATGCTAAGTTAACTTTGAATTATTGTTTAACCTTATTGAATTATAGGTAAAAGTTCTAATTATCCTTAAGGGGAAAAACATACTTTAAAATCCGTTAAAATGATTAGTTGGCAAAAACATAGGTCTATTAGTTTTAAAAAAAGAGCAAATTTAAAAGGAATATGTCATAAATACTTGTCATATGTATCTTTAAAATAAAATCTCTCATATTTAGCAACAAATCAGCAAAGTTATAAAACTAAAGTTGATCAAAGAAACCTTTATCGAAGCAATTGAAAACGTATCCATCATTAGTAAAAGCTCACTAGCTCCCCCCTTTTTGGAACAATTAAAGTTTTTTATTAGACACTTTATAACCAAAAGCATTTCGGTGAAGGAACAATGTCAATATTTTTGTATAAAAACTAATGGATTTATTGAAGAAGTACTAATTTATTTGTAAAAATAACTGTCAAAAATGAAATTCCACGAGATCAACATGCCTGATGTATTAATGACTAAAGTAGCTAGTCTGAAAGAAATAGAAATGGCAAAAACCAAATAAGTGTCATATAATATAAAGTTAAAATAACTTCACGAATACAAACTTAATAAAGTTATGACTAAAAGGGGAAACAAATTAGTTTTCAATATTTCTGTGCTACTTTGCCATGTCAATATTGCATGAGCTTTTGAGAAGCGGAAGACACAAAGCAGAACCGAGGATGCATGCTTTCAAATCGAGCAATGATCATGAGTCTTGAAATAAGATTTATCTCACGGTAGATGTCTTTCATGAAGACTCCAAATAGCTCCATGTCAATAAATAGAGTGAGGAAATGAGTAAGACAATTTAACTTTAAATGATAAGATATAAATCAAATATAGATCTAAATCAACTCGTAAAACGAATATGCTATTCAAAACACGAAAATGTGCAAATGCCTACGAAGATATTCCTTCTACATTTGGAAACATTAAACAAAACTCAAAACAACAAAGTCATCATTCATGTCTTTAAACATAAAATTAACACTCCACATTTTCTTTTATCTACGATCCTTCTACATTTAACATTGTTCTCACTAAACAACTTAAAAGAAAACTTATACATACAACTCCACTAACGAATGGATTAGGAAAAAATCTTAAAGTGAATGTTTTTGTGCTGATAGAGATAAGATAGAAATCTACAGAGCATGATTATGGGTATTATTACACTTAACTTTTTTTAAAAAAAATGCAACCAACATAACTAACTAAGCAAGAACACTATTGGTCTCTTTAAGACATTTTTTACATATGAGTACATGAGCTATAAAATTTTGTGATATAAAGACATCAATTTGACATTCAACTTTGACGGACAAAGTGATTTTGAGTGAAGATTTAATCACAAGATGAAACCATTGATCTAGTAAATGACAAGCTAAAACGTGAAAGGAATATGGCTTCAGATCTACACAGAGCTCGAAGGAGAACCAATTAAATTTTGTAGTCACATATTATTATAGATAATTAATGAAGTTAATTTCTGTTGGATTTTAAAAAGGTGTTAATGGAAATGAAGAGTTGCGACTTTTATGAATAGTTGTGACTTTTATGAAATGTTGCGACTATTATGAAATGTTGCGACTTTTATGAAAAGTTGTGCCTTTTATGAAAAGTTGCGACTTTTATGAAAAGTTGTGACTTTTATGGAATGTTGTGACTTTTATGAAAGGTGACGACCTTTCTGAAGGATTGTGACTTTTCCAAAGGTTTGTGACCTTTCCGGTAAGGCACAATAAGAACCTTTTTGCACTACCCTTTGTTTTCTATAAATTGAGCTCATTTTAATATAGAATTCATAGACTTCTTCTTCAACTACTAAATCTAGTATTCTAAGTGTACTTTACTGTCGCTGAGTGGTTCGCTGACACCGGAGTTTTTTGTATCTATACTCTTGTGATTAAGATCATTTTACGTTGGGAGGTCATATTCAAAATCAAACCTCAGATTCTACAGGGGAATAATTTCCTTAAGATTGTTGTTCATCTTGTATTCCAAACATACTTAGAACAAAAACATTGAACATCTTTGTAAGACAATAAAGTTTAAGAACATTTTCACAACTAGAAAATTAAAACTAGTAGCAAAACTAGAATCAGAAATAGATTTTTAACAAAATATAAAATATTTTTTTAAAAGAAAAAATTGTTGTTAATATGTGTCTAAAGATTCTTACTGGTTCCAACAAACTTTGAAAAAACTACTTCCATATTCACCTCAATCTAATAAAAAACCGAATGTTGAAAGAAATGATGGATGCATTATATATAAGTTCGAGTTTACACAAAACTTGTGTGGAGGAACTATCCTTACTGCAAAAGGGAACAACAAAAAGTTGTCTTTTTAGAAAGAAAGTGATTTGGTTTGATCAGAATACAATCTTTTCTATATTAGAAATGGAAAGGAAGGAAATCCAACTTGAAATAGTTCATAGTGTGGGGGTATCTAGTCAAATTCCAAGTTCCTATTCCTAAAAGAATTAAAATAGGACCTATGACTTTGGACTTTAAAATAAGACTTGAATGGTCTACAGAAGGGTCTAAAAGGCTTAGGAAATGTTAAAGTACATTTACTTCCTTCGAATATGATTTTGTAACATTTTTTGTAACTTCTGTAGACTCATTCTTTAAAAAGATGGTGTCAATAAACAATATTTGAAGTTAATTGATCTTATTCAAGAAAATAAACCTTTGGGTTCAAAGTGAATCTTTAGAAGGAAAATAACAATTGATGGAACTACTGAAAAATATAAAGCAAGACTTTGTGTCAAAAGCTTTAGACAAATTTTTGATCTTGTCAATATATATATACTCTTTAGTTATTAGAATTACATCCATTCGGATACAAAAATTATTAGTGTGGTATATGACCTCAAAATTCATCAAATGAATGTGAAAATAACTTTCTTAAATGTAGAATTGGAGGACGAAATTTACATGGAACAACCCGAGGGTTTTGTGGTTCCTGGTAAATAAAAGAAAGTGTGTGAACTTGTTAAGTCACATTATGGAAGCACCCAAACAATGACATAATTTGATCAAACCATGTCGGAAAATGGATTGAAGAATGATGAAAGTTATATATGTGTTCACATTAAAATCATAAGATCATTGTTTGTTTGTATATTGGTGATATGTTGATCATCAATAGAGACACTAATGATATAAATTCTACTAAACGTATGCTATAAAGAAACTGGAATGAAAATTATTGGAGTCGCTAATGCGATCTTAGATATAAGAATTCGTAGAACTCCATAATGTTTAGCATTTTCACGGTCTCATTGCATTGAAAAGGTACTTAACTAGTTCAAATATTTGGATGTCAATATTGTCAAGTCTCCAATAAATGTGAGCTTTGCATTTCAAAAGAGTGAAAATAAAAGTGACTCACAATTGTATTGTGCTAGAGTTTTGGGAAGCATGATGTATATCATATAGTGTGTGCGATCACATATAGTATTTGCTATTTAAGCTGAGTCGGTTCACAAGTGATCCCAAATAAATTCATTAGATGACAATAAATAGAGTTTTGGAGTATTTAAAATAATACTTAAAACTATGTCTTGCATTATAACAATATCCAACAATATTGAAAGATATAGGGATGCAAATTGAATCATCAGAATAATAAAGTAAAATTCAAGAGTGGATATGTATTTACTATTGGTAGAGGAGCAGTCTTTTAGAAAAATTTCAAAAGAGACATGTATCGCTAGCTCTACAATGATCTTTGAGCTAGGTGCTCTAGTTAAGGTCGGTGAATAAGTTGAAAGACTCTGGAATTTCTTGATAGATATTCTATTTTGGCCCAAACCATTGGCATTAGTATGCATACACTTTCACAGTCAAGATGCAATAGGTAGGGCATGGAGCATGACGTATAATGGAAATTCTCATCATATATGTAACGACCTGTTTAGTCGTTTTGAGCAGCAGATTTTATTTCTGGAAAAACTGGCTGAGACGACGGAACCCACGATGGACCGTCATGGGCACGACGGACCGTCGAGGGGGTCTCGTTCCAAAACCCTTAGAATTCTGAAATTTGGGTACTGAAAATCGACTCTCTGAACTTCGTGACGACATGGCAGGACGGACCGTCGTAGGCACGACGGACCGTCACAGACCCTTTAGTGAAATTGAGTCTCTGATCTCTGTGACGGAGCAGCAGGACGGACCGTCGCAGGCGCGACGGGCCGTCACAGGCTGCATAAT
>NC_028640.1:15635774-15641107 GCF_001406875.1 Solanum pennellii
CTTATCTTAGTGGGTTATCTGATCAAGGCCAGACACCTCCATTGTTTTCTGCACCAACACCTCAGATTCCGGAAGTACAACAGGCAACCGCCGCGGCTCCCCGCATGGATGCTCCATTGGAAATAGGCATGTTTCCTCGTCTGACTACAGGGCCTATAATGACAAGCGATCAGCATGAACTTTTCAGTAAGTTCTTGAAATTGAAACCTCCAGTCTTCAAGGGTGCTGAATCGGAGGATGCCTACGATTTTCTGGTTGATTGTCATGAGTTACTACATAAGATGGGTATAGTAGAACGGTTTGGTGTGGAGTTTGTGACTTATCAATTTCAAGGGAACGCAAAAATGTGGTGGTGGTCACATGTTGAGTGTAAACCAACAGAGGCACCACCTATGACTTGGGCGTCATTCTCTAGCTTATTTACGGAGAAGTATATGCCCCGGACCTTGAGGGATAGGAGGAGAGATGAGTTCTTGAGCCTAGAGCAAGGCAGAATGACGGTCACTGCGTATGAGGCTAAATTTCGTGCATTATGTAGGTATGCCACCCAGCTTTGCTTCAGTTCACAAGAGCGGATTGGCCGTTTTGTGAAAGGGTTGAAGTCAGATTTGCGGATTTCAGCCTTACAGGTGGCGGCTACAGCGAAATCCTTCCAAGAAGTGGTAGACTTCGTGATAGAAGTGGAGGGAGTGAAGCCATACAACTTCACCATGGCATCGACATCTAAAAGGCTTCGAAAGGGAGGTGAGTTTAATGGTTCCTACTCTAGAGGACAGGGTTCAGGAGGTTACTCAGTCCGACCAATTCAGTCTTCACTACAGACTGTAGTTGGGGGTCCACCTCAGACCGGTCAACATTTCTCTGAGGTTGGAGGTTATTCCCAGACCTCGTCATTCTCACAGAGACCTATGCTAGACTCCAGAGAATGTTATGGATGTGGGGAGACTGGACATATTAGGAGGAATTGTCCAAAACAGAGTTATAGACCCCCAATAGCTAGAGGTAGAGGTGGTCATGGTAGAGGCCGTTATTCTGGAGGACGTGGTGGCCGAGGTAATGGTGGTCACCAAAACGGCCGGGGTGACGGACAAATTGGAGCTACTACAACACCACATGGTAGGGGCAACGGGCAGACAGGTGATAGGGCCCATTGTTACGCTTTCCCTGGGCGGTCTGAAGCGGAGACATCAGATGTTGTTATCACAGGTAATCTTTTGGTTTGTGATTGCATGGCTTCTGTATTATTTGATCCTGGCTCCACATTTTCATATGTATCTTCCTCATTTGCTACCGGTCTTAATTTACATTGTGAATTGCTTGACATGCCTATTCGTGTTTCTACTCCGGTGGGTGAGTCTGTGATAGTCGAAAAGGTATATAGGTCTTGTCTGGTGACTTTTATGGGTAGCAATACTCGTGTAGACTTGGTTATCTTAGAAATGGTTGATTTCGATGTAATTCTGGGTATGACTTGGCTTTCTCCAAATTTTGCAATCTTAGATTGTAATGCTAAAACTGTAACGTTGGCCAAGCCTGGGACAGATCCGTTAGTGTGGGAGGGTGACTACACTTCCACTCCAGTTCGTATCATCTCCTTTCTTCGTGCTAAGAAAATGGTTAGTAAAGGGTGTTTAGCGTTCTTGGCACACCTCAGGGATGATACTACCCAAGTACCTTCGATTGAGTCGGTTTCGGTAGTTCGTGAGTTTCTGGATGTGTTCCCTGCAGACCTTCCTGGTATGCCACCGGACAGAGATATTGACTTTTGCATTGATTTGGAGCCGGGTACTCGTCCCATTTCCATACCCCCTTATAGAATGGCTCCAGCAGAGTTAAGGGAATTAAAAGCCCAACTTCAAGAATTGTTAGGGAAAGGCTTTATTAGACCGAGTGCATCCCCTTGGGGTGCTCCTGTTTTGTTTGTGAAGAAGAAAGATGGGAGTCTTCGGATGTGCATAGATTACCGGCAACTAAATAAAGTAACTGTTAAGAACAGGTATCCTCTTCCTCGCATTGATGATTTGTTCGATCAGTTACAAGGTGCTTGTGTCTTCTCTAAGATTGACTTGAGGTCTGGTTATCATCAATTGAAAATACGGGCAGCAGATGTGCCAAAGACTGCTTTTCGAACCAGGTATGGGCATTATGAATTCTTGGTAATGTCCTTTGGACTAACGAATGCCCCTGCTGCTTTCATGAGCTTGATGAACGGAATTTTTAAGCCATATCTGGATCTCTTTGTGATCGTATTTATTGATGATATACTGATATACTCCAAGAGTAAGAAGGAACATGAGGAGCATTTGAGAATTGTGTTGGAAATGTTGAGGGAGAAAAAGCTTTATGCCAAATTCTCCAAGTGTGAGTTTTGGCTAGATTCAGTGTCCTTCTTGGGGCACGTGGTTTCTAAGGATGGAGTGATGGTGGATCCTTCTAAGATCGAAGTAGTGAAGAATTGGGTAAGACCTACTAATGTGTCAGAAATAAGAAGCTTTGTTGGTTTAGCCAGTTACTATCGTCGATTTGTCAAGGGATTCTCTTCTATTGCTTCCAAATTGACGAACTTGACTAAGCAGAATGTTCCATTTGTATGGTCGGATGAATGTGAGGAAAGCTTTCAGAAACTCAAGACCTTGTTGACTACCGCACCTATCCTTACCTTGCCAGTAGAGGGTAAGAACTTCATTGTGTATTGTGATGCATCCTATTCTGGTTTGGGTGCAGTGCTAATGCAAGAGAAGAACGTAATTGCGTATGCTTCGAGGCAATTAAAGGTGCATGAACGTAATTATCCGACCCACGATTTGGAGTTGGCTGCGGTAGTGTTTGCATTAAAGCAATGGAGACACTATCTATATGGGGTTAAGTGTGAAGTCTATACGGATCATCGTAGCCTACAGTATGTCTTTACTCAAAAAGATTTGAATTTGAGACAGAGGAGATGGATGGAACTACTGAAGGATTACGATGTCACTATCTTGTATCACCCAGGAAAGGCTAATGTGGTGGCAGACGCCTTAAGTAGAAAAGCAGGGAGCATGGGTAGTCTAGCTCACTTACAAGCTTCTAGACGCCCATTGGCTAGAGAGGTTCAGACTCTGGCTAATGACCTTATGAGGTTGGAAGTAAATGAGAAGGGAGGATTTTTGGCCAGTGTGGAGGCGAGATCTTCTTTTCTTGACAAGATCAAGGGAAAACAGTTTAAGGATGAGAAATTGATCCGAATCCGAGATAAAGTGTTGCGAGGAGAGGCTAAAGAAGCAACAATCGATGAGGAAGATGTTTTGAGAATCAAGGGAAGGGTATGTGTACCCCGTGTTGATGATTTGATCAACACTATTCTGACAGAGGCTCATAGTTCAAGGTATTCTATACACCCTGGTGCAACCAAGATGTATCGTGACCTAAAGCAACACTTTTGGTGGAGTAGAATGAAGCGCGACATTGTTGATTTTGTTGCCAAATGTCCAAATTGTCAACAAGTAAAGTATGAACACCAGAGGCCCGGAGGAACACTTCAGAGAATGCCCATTCCTGAATGGAAATGGGAGAGAATTGCAATGGATTTCGTGGTTGGTCTTCCAAAGACAATGGGTAAGTATGACTCTATTTGGGTGATTGTTGATAGGTTAACTAAGTCTGCTCATTTCATTCCGGTCAAGGTGACTTACAATGCAGAGAAGTTAGCCAAACTTTACATCTCAGAGATTGTTCGGTTGCATGGAGTTCCACTCTCCATCATATCAGATAGAGGTACGCAGTTTACTTCTAAGTTTTGGAGAACATTGCATGCTGAATTAGGTACTAGGTTGGACCTTAGTACTGCATTTCACCCTCAGACCGATGGACAGTCTGAGCGAACGATTCAAGTGTTGGAGGATATGCTTCGTGCATGTGCGATAGAATTTGGTGGCCATTGGGATAGCTTCTTACCCTTAGCGGAGTTTTCATACAATAATAGCTATCACTCAAGTATTGACATGGCCCCATTTGAAGCATTGTATGGGAGGAGATGTAGGTCTCCCATTGGGTGGTTTGATGCATTTGAGGTTAGACCTTGGGGTACTGACCTTTTGAGGGATTCATTAGAGAAGGTGAAATCTATTCAAGAAAAGCTTTTAGCGGCTCAAAGTAGGCAAAAGGAATATGCAGATCGAAAGGTTAGAGACTTGGAGTTCATGGAGGGTGAGCAAGTCTTGCTGAAGGTTTCGCCCATGAAAGGGGTGATGCGGTTTGGTAAAAGGGGTAAACTAAGCCCAAGGTATATTGGTCCCTTTGAAGTACTTAAGCGAGTAGGAGAGGTGGCTTATGAGTTAGCCTTGCCTCCAGGGCTGTCCGGAGTGCATCCGGTATTTCATGTGTCTATGTTGAAAAGATAACATGGGGATGGAAACTACATCATTCGTTGGGATTCTGTTGTGCTTGACGAGAATTTGTCTTATGAGGAGGAGCCTGTTGCTATTCTAGATAGAAAAATTCGCAAGTTGAGATCAAGGGAGATTGCATCCATCAAAGTCCAATGGAAGAATCGACCAGTTGAAGAGGCCACTTGGGAGAAGGAGGCTGATATGCAAGAAAGATACCCACACCTGTTTACAGATTCAGGTACTCCTTTTCGCCCTTGTTTTTCTTCTTGTGATCGTTCGAGGACGAACGATGGGTAAATTGGTATCTATTGTAACGACCTGTTTAGTCGTTTTGAGCAGCAGATTTTATTTCTGGAAAAACTGGCTGAGACGACGGATCCCACGACGGACCGTCATGGGCACGACGGACCGTCGAGGGGGTCTCGTTCCAAAACCCTTAGAATTATGAAATTTGGGTACTGAAAATCGACTCTCTGAACTTCGTGACGACATGGATGACGGACCGTCGTGGGCACGACGGACCGTCACAGACCCTTCAAGGAAATTGAGTCTCTGAACTCTGTGACGGAGCAGCAGGACGGACCGTCGCAGGCACGACGGGCCGTCACAGGCTGCGTAATCCCAGGCTGGGTCGGATTTCTGTTAAGTAATTTAAGGGGCGTTTTGGACTATTCCTGCTTTAATTATAAAGTTAGTGGGTTAATGTTAATAAGTCTAATTACTTGGGGGTTAAAAGAGGTAACCTTGAGTTAATTAGTGGGTTATTATTGCCATCTTTATACTTAATTATATGCTAATTAGGGTAAAAGAAGGAGGGTTTGAATAAGAAAAACAAAAAGAACAGAGAGAGGGAGAATAACGCACGATTGTTAGAGAGGGACGAACGAAGAGGGAAAAACAAAGATTTGGGAAATTTGCTTGCTTGATCGCGAATCTTCGGTGGAGGTAGGTTATGGTTTATGCTAT
>NC_028640.1:15642736-15665936 GCF_001406875.1 Solanum pennellii
TTAGAATACTCTTAGTTTAGTAATTTGATCATAGATGTTCTTGTGGTGATGACTTCCAGATTTTGGGGAATAATAGATGTTGAATTTTAGAAGTTATTGAATTGGTTTTTGTTAATGAGTTTAAGTCTTCCGCATTACTTTCTGTTGATATTAAATTTAAATGTTAGGGTTTAGATTGGTTGGTTCGCTCACATAGGAGGGTAAGTGTGGGTGCCAGTCGCGGCTCTGTTTTGGGTCGTGACAATATACGATATACAAATGATACCGTTAGAAAACTACTCTCTAGTGGAATTATCAGAATTGACTATGTAAAGTCAAAGGATAATGTGTCGGATCCACTTTAAAAGGGCCTAAATAGAGAGGAAGTTAAAAGATCATTTAAGGGAATGAATTTACTGCTTAGGACAAGTCATCATGGCGGTAACTCTATCTAGCAGACTGGAGATCCCAAGAGCTATATTCAAGGAGAAAAACAAAGTTGTGGATGACGGTTCAACATTGTCAACAAACTCAATCAATTCTCATAATGAAGACAATGTTCAGGGATACTACAGGGGAATAATTTCCTTAAGGGGTAATTGTGAGTTCAGTGGACTTGATCTTTTTCCTATTAAAAATTGTCCACATTCTGGTGGATTTTTTACAAATTTTAGATTTGTGAATTAATTTCAATTCTTCTATTCTTTTGTTCTTCACTAGTTCATTAATCTTGATAACTTAGTGTTTCTTCAAAGTTTGTTGGAACCAGTAAGATTATTTAGACACATATTAACAACAATTCTTCTTTTAAAAAAAAATTTGTATATTTTTTTAAATCTGTTTCTGATTCTAGTTTCGCTACTAGTTTTAATTTTCTAGTTTTGAAAATGTTCTTAAACTTTGTTGTCTTACAAAGATGTTCAAAGTTTTTGTTCTAAGTATGTTTGTAATACAAGGTGAACAACAATTGCAAGTAGTAATATTTTTAAGATAAAAATAACAGTTTTTATTATAACAAAGAAATAGAGAAAAGGGAGAGGACGAATGTCACCTACTATTTATAGTGATGAACTAGGATACTTGTTAATGCAGTTTGTTCAAATTCAAAAGCTGTGTTTGTGATTCTTCATATAAGATATTTCAAAAGTAGCACAATTATATGTAGTTTATCTCGATCATGTGAATGGTATATTTCAAACTTCATATGCTAGTGCATTTTTTATGTACCTAGACGGGACAAAGTTAAGATATTTGTTTTAGTTTGACTGACAAAAACATATTCTCTAACTATTAAATTTATTTATGTTCTAAATTCTAATATATCTACAATGATATGTTTATATTAATTATCATTTTTATTTATTAAAAGGAGAAATTCTGAGATGTGTCAAAATTGTCTTGTAGATTGGATAATAGTAATATAAATTGATGAAATAGTAAGTTAGTTAATGAAACTCATGTCTCAATATAGAGATAGATTGATATGCCTTTTTGAGAAACATTTAATTTTTCATCGTATCAACCCCCACAAGTGGATTTATGAATCTTACTCATGAAATAAGTTAAGTGCTCTAAAAGAAATTAATCATTAAGTTAAATTCTTCAGTTATTTTATTTTTTAATTAGTATTTGTAATCTTAACATGGGGAATTACATTAGTATTTATTGGAGAAATTTAAAATATAAATAGAGAAGTGCAATTACGAATCTCTAGTGTAATGATTTAAATTCATTATGATAAGAATAATTCAAATTAATTATTTGGATTATTTTCATAATTGCAAGCCTCATAAATGAATATGAGCAGCAAAGAAATACTTGGATCGTGCAGTATTATTAGCTAGATTTCTGACTGAATATGCAGGAAATGGTAAATCATTGTAATAGAACTCAAAGATCATAGTAAAAGATTTATGCAATGAGAGATGGAGTGAATCAAAGATCGTTGGAAAAGTTTGATGCAAGCTGGGGTGACGTGAATTTAGCAGGCTATGATTTGATGACAGTCGTGAAAAATTAGAGTGCCACTAATCGAATCATCTCAACCACAACTTGTTGCAACCTTTTACGAATTGAGGAAACTTAGTAGCCGAATCAACTTCGACAACCACCATATCTTACAAACTTGAGCTTAAAGATCGAGTTGTTCTTTGGAATACTTTCTAATTTTTTTTGTCTGTCTTTTCGTTTTCTTGTCTTTTCTTATTATAGGATTAGTTAGGATTACAATTATTTCAAGTCAATAAAGGGACATTATGCCCATTTTGATTTTTAAAAAAAGTTGTGGTCCCTATAATGCCCAATTAAGCTAGAAATCAGAATCATATTTCTCTGGAAAAAGGAAAAATAATCTGGGTTTTAATGGTTTTCAAGAAAAGACCTAGGTTTTCTACTTCTTTTTGGACTGGGAAAAAATCTCTATATCTAGGGATTCTCCTTACCTTGAAATAGATGAATTACCTTTGTATTATACGGTTCTACCCAAATACTGAGAGATTTCGGATGTGAACTGGATCATTATAGAAAAATGCAAAGTTATTGTTTATTTTGTGGATTCTCATAAATGTATGTCTCACTTGGGGACTTGCTTGAAGGTATTTTCTCACACTTCAAGAGGTAAATATTGAATTAAATTTTATGTTTTCTTGCATAATTGTATATGTTTAAGCATAAACGTATTGGTTTTTATTATTGGCACAATGCACAAAAAATCCCTTAACTTGGCGTCAACGAACAACTTTGCCCTCCAATTTGAATGTGCATAAATAGAAACATAAACTATTATAAAGGTAGAGAAATAGACACAAGTGTCCTACATGTTATAATACACGTCGTAAGCCATATAGGATAGAGAATTGCTATATAGGGGGCCATGTAGGATGAATGTGTTCATTTTCTCAATTTTATACAAGTTTAAGCGTCTGCTTGTGCAAACCCAAAGTGAAAGGTCATAACTGTCAAATAACACCAAGTTATGGTCATATTTATGTATCATGCCTTTATTATTCATATAAATTGTAGGACTATAGTATGCCTCCATTGTTCATATAGTTTTCCAACAACAAACAGACAGAAATATATAAACTCTAGGCTCCTTAAGAAAAATAATTATAGCTATGAACAATTATCTAAACTATAACTATATAGCCCTATTAGGTCTATTATTTTTGCTATTTGATATTTCCTCATTTTGTTTTTATTTAAGTTATCGAGTTTCTAACTTAAAAACTAGTATAAAGTGTAGAAATCTCATACTTTTGGACTAATTACATCCAATAAGTTTCCCAAATCACAAAAAACCCGAATTTTCCTAATTACAAAAATTCAATCTTATTCATTACTCTTGGATATATTCTTTTGTATTCCAATAATTGCAAATAATACATCATTTGATGGGAGAAACATAAATGATAGGAGATGGGATAGGGTTTAAAATAAAAATACTTATCGAAACTGAATTTCAATATAACAATTGACATAAGAGAAACAAGAATATATTATGGAATAGCACGAAGATATAATGTGAAAATTTCAACTTATTCTACATATTTCAAATACTAGTTGACTATCCTGAGTTTCTTGATCATTATGATTTAAGCTATAGTAAAATTTTTATAGGTGAACATATATAGCTAGGGAAGGCGCACCATTTACTTTTCCAGAGGATATACTATTTCTGAAAGCATACAGTCCTTGCTACTTATAACAGTGCAAGAAGATATTAGAGGGTTTCCCACGGTTTGGAAAACATTGTTTGAGGTCTGGAGGCATGATTATTTGCTTTACAGTCTAGATCAATAGCTAACAAGTGTCTTTTCTGGTATAATGTCGCTCAAAACAATATCATGATCTATATGAGTATGATACTAATATCAATGGGTACAAAAATACCAGTGTTGGAGAAAGTTTATTATCCCATGTAATGCCTTCATCCAGTGTTACATTGTGTCCAAAAGACGTACTCCTAAAATGTAATGATTGTTGATGAGGCTTATAATCTGCAAAAAACATTGATGACATCTGAAGTATCAATTCCATTTTCTCCTAAGTGACACTTAAAGTCGGGAGTAGATATTACGTACAAAATTATGTTTAAAACATCTCAAGTGAGCCTAAAATTCCAAATCATATTTATGTCTTTTTAAATTTGTATTTAACTATGTCAAGGTATTTCCATCAAAGAAGAGAATCATCGGAAGAAGGGGAATCAGTCAGAGGAGAAGAAGAATAGATGACTTTCTACTCTTAAATATTTAAATATGACTATAATTCGTTATTTCAAGTATTTTCAGCACATACTCAAAAAATTTTAATATACAAGGTTGTTGCATTTGGAGAAAAAAAAATCGTTCATTTAATTTTTGTGCATTTCAAGCTATGAATTCCAATAGATGAATGATTTTAGCATTGTCAATCCAAGATTAGTGGGGAATCATTAATTTTGAATTTTCATGACAAGATTTTCTTGAACCTTTTATTTTTTTCAAACAAAAATAGGAGACTTCCACTTAGCAATTAACATGGAAATATTTAAATAGTAGATATAATTTCCTTGACATCACATTGCAATTTTTTGTAGGTTAACACAAGCACAACAGAGAGAGAATGCTAAGGTTAACCATTTTCTCAACAATGTCTTTATCAATTGAACATCACCAAATGTTCTATTTTTCGTTTTTTCCACTTTTTTCATATGCTCATTTGGAACAAGAAATAGTATGTAAAAATAAAATTTGCAGGCAAGTTTAAGAGTATATCAATGATCCTATTATATAATATTATATTACACGCTATTTTTTGGAGGCTTATTACTCTCAATATTCTGCTTATACTTCTCCTTATTGATTTTCAAGAAGCATTTTTCCTTTTTTATATTTGTAAATCCTACATATCTAACTTGAGGGATTACCTTCGAACGATATATCTATGTCCTTTTTTCTCCATATCGAACCAAAAGTACTTGTTGAGATGAGATTAAATTATATTTTGATGATTGACACAAAATAAAAGAAGACCTAGTCCTCAGCAGGTATATGGAGGAACTAGGTTGCACTAATTCAAGTGACTACACCAAAAAAGATATTTACTGGTAATAGATTTTTCTTTAGAAACAAGTAGGTAATTTGTCCGTGTTTTGCACGCGTATATATAATCTTTCTAAACTTTTGAATAATCCTTCCAATAATTTAATCATATAAGAAAAAAAAAGTAAATTTTAGCAGGTTTTTGGAACATTTCGACAAAAATAAATATTTGTCATTATCACCATTATCTTAAAAATTGTAAATATGTAATTAATGATTAAAAATATCTTCATATTTGATGATATAAATATCATGTTAGAATTGAGTGATGTTCTTATGTAGCGATTAAACATCACTTTTTCTACAATTTTTACATGAAAATGATAGAATTTGATGATTTTATGGTTATAATAAGTCCCTGTAGAAAAATATACAAGGAGAAAAATAAACATGAAACAACAAAAAAATCTACACTATAAAAACATAAATAAATTTTTTAGAGACAATTTACTTGTATGAGATCCTATGTTCACCACTTTTCGACACTGTTACTTTGTTACTCTACAAAAAATTGTTGAAGGAAAGAAAATAAAATTAAAAAAATAATAAAATAATATTTTTAACCCTTTTAGAAATTCATTTTTTAACAAACGGATGCTCTGAAAGTCCTTCTACATGCTTCATCAATGCAACATTACAACTTCTTCAGAAATGTATAAGTATATTTGTTGCATTATGAAAGTACAAGTAGATAAAACTTTTGGAATCTAGACTCATGTTAAAGAAATATTCTCGAACATGAAAAAAAAAATGAGTCTAACCTAGATAACTCAAACACTCAACAATGACTTGGGACATGAAGGACAACAAATCTATGTTAATAAACATATCTTTTGTATTTTAAGATATTCTTTTTATTTAGAGTCTCTTTTTTTTTCATATTATTCAAATTAAGTTTTCTGAAAATATTTAGAACTCACATGATAAATATTTTGAAAAACCGAATGAGAAGAAAAAAGGAACACTTTAAATTGACGTAAAGTTTGGTCCAAGTGAGATAATATACATACCAAATGAAAAAATAATCAACAAAATTTATGAAAACAATAAAACAGTGTAAAAACATACATTAAAGGGACTAAACTATGAGATATCCAATGATTCTGACAAATCATTCAAACCAGAAAAGTCCTATGTTTTGAAATTCCATACCACAAAAAATTGATTAACACTTCAATCACTTCAAACCTTAATGTCCTCGTAAAATCCACTGATAAAAATTAGTAAAAATACATAACAACAACATAAGATTGAAAAAATATGGGCATTCAAAGTTATTAACTCGCAGAGGTTTTTTTAAAGAACAAAAAATCACATCCTTCTAAGTAAGGAATGGCGTTGTTGGTAAAGATATTACAGATTAGTAAGGGCTTTTTTTTATGGTACCTTAAAAAATTTCAGTATATAAAACTTGTTTGAATATCCAATTACCGTTTTTTATTTAATATGTATTAAAATACTTATCACTATAACTTTGCATGAACATAAACAACAAAGTTTAAAGCAAGTACTTAAAACAAAAATTATTATATAAGCCTAAATTAAAATGTCACGCCCCGAGCTACCCCCGAGAAGCGGACACGCATCCTAGGACCACAACTGATCCGAAGCTAACTCTGCTGGCATGATCATGAGCATACTAAAGATAATAAACTGTTATGGAAGCTAAATCATACTTAAAATGAAAAGATGGGGAATACCCATATTCTATAAATGAGATATTTGAAAACAATGAGTTTAATACAAAAGAAATATTAACTCAATACTAAGCTGAATCTAACTATGTCTGAAAAAGCCTCTACTAGATTAGAAATACTGGGACAAGCCCCAGCTAAATCTAGCAAACACTAAAACTAAATGACTAAAGACTGAAATGAAACTCGTGACTGTTGTCCTCGAAGAATGAGGACTCACCACTGAATCTGCTGAACTGGAGATCGGGAAATCAATCTATGCGTGATCTGGATGCTGAGAATCTCAACCTACATCACGTGAAGATGTAGCACACGTATGTGTCAGTACTTTAAAGGTACTGAGCATGTAGGATAGAGTAAAGCTGAAATAAAACATAACTGAACAAGCACAAAAACAAGTATAATAATCTAAACGTGATGTGGTGATTTCTGAGCTAACTGGATGCAATGACCAATTTATAACATGCTGAAACTTAATACTGAATATACTGATAAATGGTTAATGTAGAGAGTCTGACTGAACTGTGGGAGCTACTAATAACCGATAATAAAACCAAATGAGCTAAATGTGGAGGCCGATGTATACGCCCCATCGAGAGGACCCAATGAACACTGCCAAAGGTATAAAGGCATGCTGGCGTGATCACTAAACTGATTGCCCATAGAAGGGACTTACAACCTTCTAGGCTAGTAGTTCTTGGACTATAGGGTACGTAAACCTAGTCCCAACTCGGTATTATGATACTCCCAAGGAATTCTGTAAAATAACTGATTATATATGAATTTCTATAAATACTAGATAGCTCGAAACTGAACATGAAAACTGAGAATGCAATAATCTGGTAATTATGCATTTATAACTGAGGCATGTAAATCTGAAGTGTCTGAAATATATGACCTAGCATGTGTAATTCAAGAACTAAAGAAATACGAAGCTAGGGTTCTGAAATTCATGCGATAATACGAGTAATAACATAATAATCTGCTTTGGAATATATATTTTATAAATTCATTAATTTATATCAAAGTTCTAGAAACCCTAGGTTTAATCATGATAAGAGAATCAAGAACTGACTGAAACTAAGGACCCAATGGGTGAAAGGAACCCACTAGTGAAATCCCACATGCCTGGTGATGAAATCAATTGAAAAATACTTAAGTTTCGGGGCTGGAACTGCTGGAGCTTGTGGCGTTCTTGAAATAGTATTCTTAATTTTTTTTCCTATCTTGCTTCTAATTTTCTAAGTTTTGATTTAATGATTTGACTTGGATATGTTTTAATTATGTTTCTAGGCTTAAACTGACTTAAATCTAATGATTTAGAGTCAAAACGACCTAACTTAGGGTTTAAATTGAGTGGGAAAAGTCAAAAACACCCCTGGGAAGGTTGCTTTTGGGTCTCATGATGGCCAGGAAGGACAGTCCGTCGTGCGCCCGACGCCCCGTTGTTGGGTCCGTCGTGAGGGCCTGTTCGACAGGCCTTTACTAAAATGGATATAACTTCTTACTCAAAGGTCTGATTTTAGCAAGGTTGGTGGCTTTGGAAAGATAATTCAATTATGTATTTGTGGGTAGGTCATGGTAGACCTAATTCATTTTGTGCTAAGACTTAAGATTATTTTAAGTTGACCTAACTGCATTTCCCCTTAACTGGCTGAAAATTTTCCACCTCCGGACTGTAGGTCCACCTACGAACCATGCTAGTCATCCATAGATCTTGTCAGAGAGTGGTTGAAGGGAGTCTTGATCGACGGTCACGGACTACGGACCATTGTTTGACCAATGGACCGTAAGCCCGTCCGTCGTCCAAGACTTAATCAATTTTTCTAGGCTGAAATTTTTGGGAGTTTCTGATCCCATTGACGGTTATGCAGGACGGACCATGGATTAGGCTACGGTCCGTCGATGCCACCATTGGTAGCACCTGCAGATTTTTCTAAAAAACTAATTTTTGGTCTGTTTTGGCTACGGGGTGTTACATTATCTCCCACTTGGCAACATTCATCCTCGAATGAAGACTAAACTTGCTGAAATAGAGGGAGAGAGATGCAAACCCCACTACTAAACACTAAGAACTGAGTTCTGACTAAATTTAGTTCGGAGTACATGCAATTACGCTTAAAATGGAAGTACAAACTGAGGGAACATGATTCTAAAACTGAATTTACACATGAATGACTGTAAAGCTGAAAAGAAACTATTACCTAAAGCTGGAGTGGAATCGGTAGGAGAAAGGTAAGGATACTTGTCTTTCATGGCTGCTTCTGCTTCCCAAGTAGTTCCCTCTATGGAGTGACTCCTCTACAAAACCTTGACTGAAGCGACTTCTTAGTTTCTCAACCTTCTAACCTGACGGTCAAGAATCTCGACTAGTACATCCTCATAATAAAGACTATCTTTCACCGCCACCCTCTCTATTGACACTATAGAGGTTGGGCACCCATGCACTTCTTCAAGAGTGAGATGTGGAAGACCGGATGTACTGCTGCTAATTTTGCTGGCAACTCTAACTCACATTCCACCATGCCAATTCTTTTTCAAGGTATTGTGAGGGCCTACATATCTAGAACTGAGCTTCCCTTTCTTTCCAAATCTCATCAACTCTTTCATAGGTGAGACTTTCAGAAAAAACCAATGATCAACTTGGAACTCTAGTTCCCTTCTCCTTACATTTGCATAACATTTTCTGACGACTTTGGGTTGACTTAAGTCTATCTCTAATGAGTTGCACTTTCTCCATAGTATAAAGGACTGAATCTGGCCCTACCAAAGTTGCTTCACCTACTTCAAACAAACAAACAGGATATAAAGCCTCATAAGGATCCATCTAAATGCTGGAACGGTCGCTATTATTGTAGGCAAACTCAATAAGAAGAAAGTGATCATACCAACTACCTTTGAAATCAATCACACAAGCTCTTAACATATCCTTTAAGGTCAGAATGGTACGCTATGCCTGCCTATCCGTCTGTGGATGAAATGTTGTACTAAGGTTAACTTCAGTATCAAGACCTTTTTGAAATGACTTCCAGAAATGAGAGTTAAACTGATGACCTCTATCTGAGATGATAGACAAAGGAACCCCATGCAACCTCACAATTTCAGTAAGATAAAGCTTGGCATAGTCCTCTGCCGAATATGTAGTCTTGACCGCTGATATACCGTGCTTTCACAGTATTTTGAATTCTCTTTCCTTAAGTTTAGTGTGTGTCCAAAAGCCTTTTTGTATTAATTTTTATGTAATTTTCTCTTTATTTGTAGGAAATATATCTAATGATGAACACAGAAGTTTTTGAGCAAGAAATGCAGAAAAGTTACCACCTACAGAGCTTGTGACGGTCCGTTGTGCCCGTGACGGTCCGTAGGTGGCATCGTAGTGAAGTTGCTGAAGGAAGATGGGGAAGTCTGACCAAGTGTAGGGTTACGAAGTGCATGACAGACCGTCGTAGCCATGACGGTCTGTCCTGCTGGTTAGTCGTGATGATCAGAGAAGTAGTCCCAGTATCCAAATTCCAAAAGTTGATGTGTTATAGAACGGAGGCCCTCGATAGACCGTTGTGCCTGTGACGACCCGTCATACCTGTCGTCGAGGGTAATGAAGAGAGCAGCAGAAGAATTTGCAAAATATGTGACGACGGAGTCCATGACGGCCCATCATGACCACGACGACCCATCGCGAGGTCCATCGAGCCAGCCACATTTTGACATATTTTTAGCAAATAGAGTCCTTCTTAGATTAGGTTTTTGTTTTTTATAATTAGTTCGAAAAACCTCATTTTGGGGGTTAGACTCTTGTTTATTAGACACTTTTATGTTAGATTCTCTGTGCGTAGATTTTTTTTTAATATTACACTTTTGATTGTTACACTTTTCTCTGGAGTTTGTTGGTGATTTTGTCGATTAATTAAGTAAATTTATGGATTTTATTCTTTCTCATTGAAGTAAGTGTATGAATTCTTATATTATATATATGAATATTGTGATTATGACTATGGGTTACTAAACTCCATAACTAGGGTTGTGGGAACCATAAGTGAATAATAAGATAAAATCAAACTAAAATAACAATTGTAGAATAGTGTCTTGCATGTATTGATAATTCGTTTGCTTAGAAGTCTTTTTAACGGATGGACAACGTTAGAACTCGCCTTAACGCTACTTGCCGGACCAAGGGGGTAGATAATAGGAAAAGAATTATCAACATAGATTTAGTGTATACTATCTAATAGGCTAGTATTGATTGGTACGAGGTAATAACTTAGTCAAATATCGAATACAATGCGTAATTTGAGGTAAAGGTAAGGGTTGGTATAGCAACACACGTAGCCTGATTTGGATTTGGATGGAATAGGGCTAAGGGTCTTTCCCATCTCACTGACTTGAGAGGCTGCTATTTGGTTCACTGAGCTCCCTTATAACTCAATTTTCCCTTGGAACAAACTAAGAGACGTTTTCTTAGCACGTTACTATCCGGTCTCCAAGAAACTAAACCACAAAGATAGAGTGAACAACTTTGTGACACTACCAGGAGAGTCAAGTAGTAGTTCTTGGGATAGATTCACCTCATATTTTAGAAGCGTCCCCAATCACCGCATAGATGATGAGTCACTGAATGAAAACTTCTACCGGGGACAGGATGATAATAATAAAGCGATGTTGGATACTATGGCGGGTGGTTCTTATGGGTACTGTCCTTATGCTGAGATTGCTGAAAAGTTAGAGAAGATCTCCCAGAACAATAAAGCTTGGAGTACTAGGAAGTCAGATACTGGAAGAAATACCTTCGCAGTGCAATCCACTCACAACCCAGCCACAGATGAGATTCGTGAAGAGATGGCTCAGATAAGAACTAAGCTTGGGTTGGTATTAAAACATGTCATGGGGGTGCAGAAAAGATAAATGAAGTCAACTACTTGTCTAAACCACCTCGATCAAATGATGAATGCTATTATGATAAGAATTCCTATGCGGTAAATGAGCAGACGGGGGGTTTCCGACCGAGTGCCCAAGGCTCTAATCAGGAGAATTGGCGCAAAGGTCAAAAGAACCAAGGTCGGATCTATGGTAACTATAACCCTGAGGGTCATTATGTTAGAGAAGGAAATTACAACCCCGATAACAAATTCAACAGGGGTAACTATGGTAATAGAAATGATAGGAATGGGCCCTATGTTCCTCATCAATCTCGTGAATTTACTCCTACGGATGGTGGAGGTAGTGTAGCACGAGTTGAGGATATGTTGCATAAAATGATGAGGAGGTTCGATGCTAGTGATGAGCACACTAAAGAGTTGAGGAATGAATTAGCGGGTATTGGGCAGAAAGTCCATACACATGCAATATCGATTAAGCAGCTTGAGTTACAACTCGCTCAATTATCTGTGACTGTGAACACACGGCAACCGGGCACTCTTCCTAGCAACAGTGTCCAAAATCCAAAAAAAATGATGGACATTGTACGCAAACTATTGACCCACCTATGCTGTCTAATGAGAAAAAAGTGACAAAAGATACTGATAAAGTGGTAGAGGTTAATGGTAAAGTAGAAGATGACACTGGAAATGATGCTGAAGTGCCTAAAAAGGTAACTCCAATGCCTAGACCACCACCCCCATTTTCTTAAAGATTAGTGAAAAAGACCGAGGTTGGTAAATATCGGCGTTTTATAACAATGTTGAAGCAGCTTTCTATCAATGTCCCTTTGGTAGAAGCTTTACAACAAATGCCCGTTATGCCGATTTTATGAAAGATCTGGTTACAAAGAAAAGAACGGTCTCTTTTGAGGATGACAATAGAATGGAGCATTGTAGTGCTATTGCTACAGGATCTCTGGTACAAAAGAAAGAAAATCCGAGTGAGTTCACTATTCCTTGTACAATCGGTCTATTACCTTTTTCGAAATCATTATGTGATCTGGGGCAAGCATAAATCTCATGCCCCTCTCAATTTACAAGAAGTTTGGTTTAGATGATCCAAAGCCCACTGTGATGCGGCTACCGATGGTCGATCGAAAAGTAAAAAGGCCTATAGGGATACACCATGATGTGCTAGTAAAAGTGGAGTCGTTTATATTTCTCGCAGATTTTGTTATTCTTGATTGTGAAGTCAATTTTGAAGTGCCCATTATTCTTGGGAGGTCATTCCTTGCTACGAGAAGAGCCTTAGTAGATATGGAAAAGGGGCAGATGAAATTTTGGTTGAATAATGAGGAAGTGACCTTTAACATTTGTTGGTTCATGAGGCAGAGTGGTGAGCTCCAATCTGTATCTGCTATATCCTACAACGTTGGTGAGTCATCTGAGACACAAATAGAAGAACGTCTAGGTGTAGAAGCATTAGCGACAGTGATAATCAATTTAGATAACGATTTCATTCAAAAGTATGAGTCATTAGTCGCGGCTCTTGATCGAGGTGATTTTTGGTGTAAACCAAAGAAATATGAGTTAGACATGAATAATCGCGAGTCTCCACCAGCGTAACCATCTATAAAGGAGGCTCCAAAGTTAAAACTAAAATCTCTCCCACCTCATCTCAGGTATTAATTCTTAGGAAATGGTGACACTTAGTCGGTAATCATTGCATCCGACCTGAATGAACAACAAGTTGAGAGTTAGGTGAAAGTGCTAAAAAGGTTCAAAAGAGCTATTGGGTGGACTATTATGGACATTATTGGGATCCCTCCTGGTATTTGTTCTCATAAAATCCAACTCTTGCCCGATCATAAGCCAAGTATTGAGGACCAGAGACGCTTAAATCAACCTATGCAAGAGGTCGTGAAGAAGGAAATCATTAAGTGGTTGGATACCAAAGTAATCCATCCGATCGCCGATAGTAGTTGGGTATGCCCTGTTCAGTGTGTACCTAAGAAAGGGGAAATGACTGTGGTCACCAATGAAAAAATGAACTTGTTCCAATGAGACCGGTTACTGGATGGAGGGTGTGTATAGATTACCGCAAATTAAATGCATGGACTAAAAAAGACCATTTTCCTATGCCCTTCATGGATCAGATGTTTGATAGACTTGCCGGAAATGGGTGGTACTGTTTTCTCGATGGATATTCGGGGTATAATAAAATTTCTATTGCACCAGAAGATCAAGAGAAAACCACTTTTACTTGTCCATATGGGACCTTTGCGTTCAAGAGAATGTTGTTTGGGTTGTGCAATGCACCCGCCACATTTCAGAGATGTATGATGTCGATATTCTCCGACATGGTGGAAGATACTATAGAAGTTTTTATGGATGATTTTTCTGTGGTTGGTGAATCATTCGAGCGGTGTTTGAACAATTTATCTGAGGTCCTTAAGAGATGTGAAGACTGCAATTTAGTACTAAATTGGGAAAAATTCCACTTCATGGTGAAAGAAGGTATTGTTTTGGGTCATCGCATTTCAGAAAAGGGCATAGCGGTTGATCGAGCTAAAGTCGAGGTAATAGAGAGACTTCCCCCACCTATCTCTGTACAAGGTGTGAGAAGCTTTCTTGGGCATGCAGGTTTTTACCGTATATTCATCAAAGATTTTTCAAAAATTACACATCCGTTGTGCAAACTGCTGGAGAAAGATTGTAAATTTATTTTGATGAATCATGTCTTAAAGCATTCAGCGAGCTAAAAGAAAAATTGTTGTCTGCACCTATCATTATTTCTCCGGATTGGAACAGTCCATTTGAGGTGATGTGCGATGCTAGTGGAGTTGCTCTTGGTGTAGTTTTGGGACAAAGAAAGAACAAAATCCTTCACCCCATTACTATGCTAGTAAAGCCCTAAATGAAGCTTAGAAGAACTACACAGTGACTGAGCAAGAAATCATTCCAGTAGTCTTTGCTTTTGAAAAATTTCGCTCCTATTTGCTAGGTACTAGATTTATAGTGCAGACTGACCATTCAACATTGAGATATTTTATGGAAAAGAAGGATGTGAAATCGAGGTTGATTCGTTGGGTATTACTGCTACAAGAATATGACTTTGAAGTGAGGGATAGAAAAGGGACCGACAATCAAGTAGCCGATCACTTGTCCCGACTAGAAGATGAAGCTATGAGAGAATTATGGGATAAAACTGATATTAATGATACATTCCACAATGAGCATGTATTGGCTGCCTCACAAGACTTGATTCCATGGTTCGCAGATTTCGCGAACTATCTGGCTAGTGATATTATTCCATCGGACTTGTCCTTTCATCAAAGAAAGAAGTTCATGTACGATGTGAAGAAGTTCTTTTGGGATGAACCATATTTATATAGGAGTTGTGCAGACGGGTTTATTCGGCGTTGTGTGCCAGAATGTGAGATGTTGAGCGCTTTGGAGGCATGCCATTCCTCACCCGTTGGTGGACATCATAGTGGTATCTGAACCGCTCATAAGATCTTACAATGTGGTTACTATTGGCCAACCCTTCATCAACATGCTCATGAAAGCAAGATCTCCCTCTAAACCCCATTCTTGTGATTGAGTTATTTGATGTTTGGGATATTGACTTTATGGGCCCTTTTGTGAGTGCTCGTGGAATGAATTATATTTTAGTAGCGGTTGATTATGTATCTAAATGGGTGGAAGCTATCGCCCTCGAAAACAATGAAGGGAAGAGTGCCACTGCGTTCTTACAAAAGAATATATTCTCTCATTTTGGCACCCCAAGGGAAATAACTAGTGATGGGGGCTCCCACTTTTGCAACAGATTGTTAAAGGGATTATTGGAGAAATATGCGGTTCGCCATAATGTGTCCACTCCTTACCACCCTCAAACTAGAGGGCAAGTTGAAGTGTCAAATGGGGAGATCAAACAGATATTGTCAAAAACAGTGAACGCTAGTAGAACGGATTGGTCAAGGAGGCTTGATGATGCTCTTTGGGCCTGTTGGACAGCGTATAAGACTCCCATAGGTATGTCCCCATACCAACTTGTATATGGGAAATCTTGTCATCTTCAATTTTCCCTATATCATAAAGCCATATGGGCTATGAAGAAGTTGAAAATTGATTGGAACGAAGCTGCAGAACAATGGTTAACTGGGTTGAATGAACTCGATGAATTTTTCCTGAAAGCTTATGAAAGCTCAGCCCTCTACAAATAAAAGATGAAGAAGTACCATGACCTAAAAATTGAAAGTTTATGGTTGGGGATTTTGTGCTTTTATTCAAATCTCGGTTGCGCTTGTTTCCGCGCAAGCTCAAGTCCAAGTGGACAGGTCCTTACGTGGTTACCCATCTATTCCCTCATGGAGCAGTTGAGTTGTAAACTAAGGAGGGTGTGCGGTTCAAGGTGAATGGAAAACTAATAAAATTATATTTCGGGCATGCTGAATCGGCGAATGAAGTGATCGAGGCATACCATCTTGATGAAGTTTGAGTAATCAAGTGTCCTTAGTCGTGCCGCGACGTTAAATCGGGCGTTGGTTGGGAGGCAACCCTATACTTATTGTTTTTCTTTCTAGTAATGGTAGCATTTTCTACTAATGGATTTTAAATTTGCAGGCACATCACCAGCAAATTCTACAGAAAATCACACTGCAACACTCACTGACGGACACATCGACGGACCGTCATGCACGCGACGGACCGTCGCATGGAATCTGTCGTGCCAGGTACGTCTTTCAATTATTTCCAAAACAAAGGCACACTTGACAGAACCCATGACGAACCGTTGCATTTGCGACGGACAGTCGTTGAGGTCTCGTTGCATCATAAATGAGCATACACGACCCGACCCGGTTGGGGTAATTTTAAAAATTGGCAACCTTTAAAAAACCCACCCCTTCATTTCACCCATTTCCTTCCCTCTTTCCCATTTCCCTCCCTTTTCAACTTCCTACTTCCTACCTCTCTTCTATTTAACCTGATCACTTCGAAAATTCCCCAAATTGCTAAAAATCTACCCTCTACTAGTCGGAGTCTGCTGATGTGGTTCTGTTCTTGCTAACCAAGTACCTTCCTTGCTTTTTTTTCTCAAATTCTCAGGTGTGTGTCTCTGATTACTACCCATTTACATTTCATTTTTGTTTATCAATTAGTATTAGCCTATTTCTTATGGATGCGTTCATTCTTTAATACAAATTTTGTCTGACATAGGTTGAGAATACTCAAAATTTCCTTGTTAAAACTCTAGAAATAGGTGCTTTAGCATTTCTAGTTAACTAGGTATTTGGGTTAGACACATGTATGTTAAAAACTAAAAAATATTCCATTTGAGACATAGGGGATGATTGTGGCATCCCCAGTTCTGTCACTGAATGACGGAACGAGACCCCGATGATGGACCGTCGTACCCACGATGGACCATCGTAGGGTCTGTTCCAACATCCTTATATACGTTTTTCTTCAAGTGTCAACCAACGGAAAAATGTGACGGACCGTCGTTCTAACGACGGTCCGTCCTACACAACCGTTTTGGTTGTCAGAGACCCTTTTTCTAAGGGTCTCCTAATTTTTCTATGTGTCCTTTGACGGACCGTCATACCCTCGACGGTCCGTCCTGCACAACCGTCGTGATGGTCAAAGACCCATCTCCTGAGGATCTCCATACTTTTTCTAAGTGTCCTATGAAAGACATCTATGACGGACCGTCACACCCTCGACGGTCAGTCCTGCACAACAATCGTGACGGTCAGAGACCCATCTCCTGAGGGTCTTCTTACTTTTCCTAAGTGTCCTCTGCCGGACATCTATGATGGACCTTCACACCCTCGACGGTTTGTCCTGCATAATCATCGTGACGGTGAGAGACCCCTCTCCTAAGGGTCTCCACGACAGACAACGACGACGGACCGTTATTGTCACGACGGCCCTTCCTGCTTATCTGTCATACTTGTCAGAGACTTTCCTTCAGGGGTCTACACATCAACATAGTTGAAGTAAGACATGACGGACTGCATGACGGTCCATCATACTCATGACGAACCGTCACCTGGTCCGTCGTGTTTCACTATTACTGTAGAAAAGTCATTATACCTTAACTCTTATACTTATTTTGTTTCATTTTTTTTTCTCATCTTGTTTGCTCCTTCTCGTACTAATATTGAGTCTTTACAGGTACTATCTCTTATGGCACCAAAACAGGATTGAGTTTAGGCATGTGGGCGATCAAAATCTATCGTCTCGTCTACTCGCTTGGTAATTGGCTCTGATGATGAGCGTGACCCCGAGTACGTGCCCACAGGCACTCCACTCCATCATGAGTTGCACGTTCTGCAAGAGCTAAGCCTAAAAAGGTGGCGTTCAGCGTACTAACTGCCTCCCAGTTTGATAAGGAGCGCACACTGACCGGCACACTTTCTTGGTCAGCACTCATGAAGAAGGAGCATGTGGCTCCTTAGGAGTTTCGTGGTCGGAGGAAGCCTCCGGGTCTGATGAAGTCCCTGCACCCGCCACAGCTGCACAGTTTGCCTCGTCTGATGAAGCTGATAGTTCTAAATCTACTCCTGGCTCACCGACTCGTGCTCTCACCCCGTTTGCCGACCAGCCCAACCGGTGGTGTGTCGACGGGCAATATCAAGTTTATTCAGACGTAAAGTTTCAGAATGATAAAGGAGTCATGACACGGACCCTTACACTGGAGAGGCGAGTCCTTACGGGAAGTCTCCCCTACTATGACACAAATCCACAATCTCTTCACCAGACACCGACTGGAGTGGACAGCGCGTTCTTTGGGCCATTATAGTGAAGAGTTGGTCCGAGAGTTCTACGCCTCTTACGTGGCTACTCTCAGATCACAGATTGATAGGCGGGCTTCCCCTGTAAAACAGGCCCCACTTGAGAATGTCCGAGTACGTGTCATTCAGGTCGATATCTCCCTGCCTGCCATCCCTCGGTATCTATACGGCGATGATGTTGATGCCAACCGGACCCCTCTCACCGCCAAGTTCGACTATCGGTGGAAAATTGTCAAAGATGGCCAATTCTTGCGTGAGCCATCGCTGACAGAGATCACCAAGAGGTGGATGGCCCTGCACGTGTCTGTTGATAGAGAGGGTGCCGACTGGGTAACATAGTCGTAGGGAGCCATCAAGAAGGCTAACTTGACCTTCACGGCTAAGTTCTTATGGCTGATTCTCCACCACTAGCTTTCCCCCACGGTCGCTGATAATATAGTCACATGGGATAGTGCAGTTCAGATGGCGGCGATAATAGCCGGGTTAGGGTGGACTTTTCTTGGCTTCTACAGGTGTTCATGCACTAGATGGCTTTTAAGGTCACAACTATTTACCCTTTTTCGTGACTGATATTTTCCTTATGCAGGTCCTCAGGTGTGCCCATCTGGCACATTGATCAGCTCAAGACTCTGCTAGGCACTATTGATATCGGCCTCATCAGGGATGAGGCCAATGAGTTGGATACACGCAGAGGGGTCCATCGAGACTTACCTTCACTTGGTGAAAATCTGGCTGATACGGTAGCACAGGCTCGTACGGCTATGCAGGCTGCTTCTGAATCCACTGACACTACCCCGGTCGAGTCAATCTCGGGTAGTAGCACTGCCCCCAGCTCCTCTCGCTCAGCCCATTTCCCCGCACTGGTCCCGCTTGCTAGGGTCCAGAAACTAGAGGCACAGATGGCTAAACTTCTGCATCACATCTAGCCTTGGATGCAGATGTCTATTACTGAGGCAGAAGAGCGCTTGGAGCGGAAAATGGTCAGCACACAGAGCGGAAGATCGCTGAGGTTCAGCACTGGTTGGACGCTTTTGAGTTGCGGGTGCTAGCCAGGCCATCCCCTGAGGTGGACGTGTCGACCCTTCAGGCTGCGGTCGAGAGTCTTCGAGCGGACATTGATATGATCCTAGAGGCTATGGTGCCTGAGTCTGAGTCCCCTTCTACAGAACGTGCTAAGGACACAGTGATAGCGGCCTTATTCGCCACTTCTGAGATTCCACAACATCCCCCTCGAGAGCATTCCAAGAGGCGTAAGGGTGAAAAGGAGGATGAGGCTAGATCACGGAAGAAGGAGCGCCGTGAGATGGAGGCTGCGAGGAGAGCCTCGCTTGCTGATTAGGAGGCGCGTCGGATGAGGGGTGTAGAGTCAGCTGTTGGGGCATCTAGCTCAAGAGATGTGGCGATAGCGCACTGCTGATAGTGTTGTTTCTGATGAGGACACTATTGAGGGTGCCCAGATTACAGAAGTACTGGGTTCCGGGGAAACGGAGCCACCAGCTTGCTAATCGTCCGCGCTTTGTGCCCCAGGTTTGCTTCACCTACCACTCTCGTATATCAATTTTTTTATGCATTTGGGACAATTGCATGTCTTTTTGTTGGGGGTGGGTAAATGGAAAGTTAGTGATAGGGTGAAGTCTGAGTAGCCCAATTCACTATCCTCTTTTGGGGTTTTCTTGCCTGTGTTCTTTTTCCCCAAAAGACTGATTATTTTTACTATTGAACCGACATGTCTATATCTTGTGTACATAGTTTAACTGTGAAGCATGATGGCTTAAATGATATCCTGATGAAATGAAAATGATGTGTGACAAGGCATCGTAATTGATAAATGTGTGGATCTAAGCATGACATAGAGATACACCACTGCATGACCCTAAGTCTAAAATTTGAACTAGGTGTCTGATAATCTGGTAGAGTAATGAGCTGTCAAGTGAGTTTGAGGAAGATTTGAATAGTCCACTATTTGTACTGAGCTAGAACTTGCCTGGTTAGTCCTGCTAAAAGTAAGTTGTAATAGACAATTAGGAAAGGATCATAGGCCCTTGTTCAATATAGCCCATTTTTAGCCTAAATAAAATAAAAAAACAAATGAAATTAATCCTTCTTTGATCCAAATGATTTGAGCTTAAACTAGACCTTTCTTTTTCACCCCAACTGATCTTTTCTGGGAATAATGTGTTGGCCTTGGTCCCTCCTTGGACATGTGCACCTCAGCTTATGCCAAAAGCATAAATTGAGGGTGGCTAATGCAGTAAACAACCTTTTTATGGCCCTGACCTAACTTTGGGTATTGTGTACTTTGACTTATGGCAAAGCCATGAGTCGAGGGTGGCTATTATGAGGAATGCTCTGGAAAGTGGGGTTGAAAGAACAAAGAGAGAGAAAGAACAAATGTAAAGTGACTCAAGAATCAGTTGAAATAAAAGTGAAATAATAAAAAAAATACAATAAATAGAAGCAAGAAAAGAAGAGAGTCAGCTACATAAATGGAGAAAGAGAGGAAAATAGCAAGGTCAGAGAATATGGGAAACTGGGCAAAATAAAATGATAGAAAATGGTATGTCAAGGAGGGAAAAAAGTCACTAAAGTGTACCTAAATATACCCTACCTGACCCTGAGCCTAGTATACAAGTTAAGAAAAACCTATCGTGATCCTAAGGGTTGTATAGCGAACTTAAAGCAGTGAAAATAAGGGCAAGCTTATGCCAATAGGTTTGAATGAGTGTGAATTTGTTCTTAGAGCGAGTGTTGGAAACTAATCCTTATACTCAAACTGAAATTATTGTGTGAAAAATGAGGATGTTGTTTTAACGTGAGGACACTAGTTGCAATAACGGAAATATTAGCACCTCGGTGAGAAATTGAAGAGGATAGGTGTCAGTGTGTAGTGAGTCTGTGTCATGGTCTGATTCCACATAATTCAAGCCTAACAATGATAACATGCATAAATATGATGAGACTTATCGGGATTGATAGCCAAATGATTGCGAAAGATAAAACAAGGATTCTATTGTACAAAGATTTTGTAGTGAGTTATAGTGCGTCGCTTGAGGACAAACAACGAATTTAAGTTGAGGGTGTTGATATACCGTGGTTTAGCGGTATTTGTAATGTTTTTTCCTTAAGTATAGTGTGTGTCCAAAAGCCTTTTTGTATTAATTTTTATGTAAGTTTATCTTTATTTCCAGGAAATCTGTCTAAAGATGAACGCGGAAGTTTTTGAGAAAGAAATGCACAAAAGTTACTACCTACGAAGCTTGTGACGGTCCGTTGTTCCTCTGACGGTCTGTAGGTGGCATCGTAGTGAAGCTGCTTAAGGAAGATGGGGAAGTCTGACCAAATGTGGGGTTACGAAGTGCATGACGGACCGTCGTAGCCATGACCAGCCGTCCTGCTGGTTCGTCGTGATAATCAGAGAAGTAGTCCAGTACCCAAATTCAAAAAGTTTAAGTGTTATAGAATGTAGACCCTCGACGGACCGTTGTGCTTGTGATGATCCGTCATACCTGACATCGAGGGTAATGAAGAGAGCAGAAGAAAAATTTGCAAAGTATGGGATGACGGTGTCCATGACGGCCCGTCGTGACCACGACAACCCGTCGTAAGGTCCGTCGACCCAGCCGTGTTTTGACAGATTTTCGGCAAATAGAGTCCTTCTTTGAATAGGTTTTTTTATAAATAGTTCAAAAAACCTCGTTTTGGGGGTTAGACTCTTGGTTATTAGACACTTTTATGTTACATTCTTTGTGAGTAGATTATTTTGATTATTACACTTTGGATTGTTACACTTTTCTTTAGAGTTGATTGTTGGTGATGTTGGCGATTAATCAAGTAAATTTATGGATTTTGTTCTTTCTCATTGAAGTAAATGCATGAATTCTTATATTATATATATGAATATTGTGATTATGACTATGAGTAACTAAACTCCATAACTAGGGTTGTTTGAACCATGGGTGAATAATAAGATAAAATCTAACTAAAATAACAATTCTAGAATAGTGTCTTGCATGTATTAATAATTCTTTCGCTTAGAAGTTTTTTTAACGGATGGAAAAAGTTATTACTAGCCTTAATGCTACTTGCCGGACCAAGGAGGTAGATAATAGGAAAATATTTATCAACATAGATTTAGTGTATACTATCTAATAGGCTAGTATTGATTGGTACGAGGTAATAACTTAGTCAAATATAAATACAATGCTCAATATGAGGTAAAGGTAAGAATTAGTATAGCAACACACATAACCGGACCAAGGTGCGGAGTGAAATATTCTAGATGCCGGACCAACGATTTAGAAATACATATGTCACGCCCCTTTTTTCTCTCAATATTTTTTCTTATTTTTGTTGTTTGAAAGAAAAAGAGTTTTTCCAATAAAGTGACGTTTTGAAAAGGGATAATTATTATTTAGAGTCGCCACTTGGAATTGAGTTTTGGTTTTCCAAGTCACCTCATTTAAATCCCTAATAAAAAGAAATTTTGACTCTATTTTATTGGTCTGCGAACTAGAAATTCGGGTAAGGAATTCTGTTGACCGAGGGGAAGGTGTTAGGCACCCCTCGAGTCCCGTGGTTCTAGCACGGTTGCTTTATTGACTTCAGTATGACTTAACTTAATTTTTGGACATTATATTATTTAATTAATAATAAAAGTGTTATTTACCCTTAAATTTATTTTAAACTTATTTGAAATTGACTTATTTATTTTAAATGGTTTTAGATTATTTTTTTTACTTATGCGTCCATTGATTTTGAACATGAAACATCCATATATATATATATATATA
>NC_028640.1:15666228-15669310 GCF_001406875.1 Solanum pennellii
TCTTATATTTGTATTTTTTTAGTTATTATAGAATTTTTTACAAATTAGAGTTTGTGTGGAAAAGAGATTTTTGAGTTCAAGATAATTTAGGAATATATATTTATTTATTTACTAGATAAAAATAAGAAAAATAAATAAATTTTATAAGATTTGAAGTTAGTTGTTATAAAGAATTCCTAATTAATTAGGAATGTTTTATTTTAAACTTTATATATATATATATTATAATTTTCTGTAAAATTTGTTTCTCTCTTTTTTTAAAAAAAAAAATTATTTTATCATTATTTTTTTTAATTATTTTATAAAGTTTGTCTTCTTCTCCTCTTTTTTTATTTTTTAATAATTTTTGTTACCTTTTTTTTTACGTTCTTTTTTCATTCATTTTTTTTAATTTCTTATTTTATTTTTTTTTTTCATTCTGCTTCTTTCTTATTTTTTTTATTTTTTTTATTTTTTTTTATTTTAGATTTTATATATTTGTTTTTTTTTCTTTAAATCTGTTTCTCTCTTTTTTTTTTCCTTTTTTATTTTTTCATTTTTCACGTTTTTTTTCTTCGTTTTGTTTTTATTTTCTGTTTCTTTTTTTTAAAAAAATCTGTTAATTTTTTTCTTTTTTTTTATTTTTTCTTTGTTTTATGCTTTCTTGTTGTTTTTTTAATTTATTTATTATTTTTTATTCTTTTGTTCTCTTTATATAATTTCTCAAATTTTACTTTTTTTTATAATTATTAATAGTAATTATCACTATTTTATCATGAATCTCTACATGAAATTTATAATTCTACTTAGATAAAAAAATTACTAAATATTTATATATCCTAATCTAACAAGTCTAGAATAAATTCAACAAAAATCTTCCAAAGTGAAAATAGACATAAAGATATATTAATCTATTTAAATTCAACAATTCAATATCATAGCGACATAAATTGCAAAATCTATCTAAAAACATAATAATAATAATAATAACGTAACAATAATCAATATAATACATGTGATTTGGAGTATTTCATGCTATTGGAATCAACTTTTCATAGAAGTAATATTATTTAAATCAAGCGAGAATTTATAGTTACCTTGCTGCGAAAATTGATACCACAAAACCGAGCTGTTATCCACAAATTCGGAATCACGATCAAATCTCTAACTCTAACCTAATTCTCACAAGAAATAACTCGTTTTTTTCTCTGTGTGTTTGCTTGTTTTTTTCTTTTTTTTGTCTATCATTCTAAGTTTTTTGTGTGTTTTCTGTATTTCTCTCTGTCTATTTTTTTCTGGTGGACGGGGGTTATATAATATTTTTTGGGTGAGAATCTGGTGCTAATTAAAAGGAACGTAATAGAGTGAGATTAGGATTTATTTTTTAAAATTAGTTGAGAAAATTGGGTTTGAGATAAGGATATAAAATAAATAAATAATAATAATCGAAAATTAACCAAAATAAAAATAAATAAATGTGTAAAGTTTGTAAAACAAACGCCCAAAAGAGAGAGAGAAAAAAAATAAAAATAAATAATAAATAAATGGGATGAATTTTTTTAGTCTAATAAGTTAGGAAGTTGGGAATAATTAGGACAAGGTAAAACAAATTTGAAATCTTTAGGACTCCTCTTTTCTTTTCTTTTTCTATACTTTTTTATAATATTTTCTATATTATTCTTATTTTTAGACTAGATAATTAACAAATAACTTAAATTACCAACTTCTATTTATCAATTTTTTTTTATTAAATTATAATTGATCTTCTAATTTTTATTACTATACAATTTATTATTATTATTTTATTTTATTTTAAATATAACCCTTTTTAAATAAGTGTAAAATATGTTATGTTTTGGTAAAAAAATTAGGTGTTCACAGTATGCCCCTCTTTGCTTGAAAACATGAAAAGTTTTCATGTAAAGACGTGAACAATGTGACTAATTTTTTACTGAAACATTTATGGCAAAAATGTGAAAAATTTATAATATAGAAAAGGTTTGACTGTGTCCTAACTTTTTAAAAAATACCTATCCTAAGTTGATGATAAGGAGTCAGGCGTAGTTCCAATGAGTTAGGTAGTCGAGTGAGGTTTTGTCGAGATTACGGTTCGTAGCTCCAGCTATTACATAAAGAAAACAAAATGCAGAAGGAAAGATATGAAATCCTATCTACTCCGATAGTGCTAAGTCTTCATTTTGAATTCTCGGATATCGCTTCACCATCTTTGGTAAGTTCATCAATTCCGAACTTTGCTCTGGACATATGAGTTTAAGACTTGAAACTTCATGACTTGACTTCAGCTACTGACGTTCTTCCGCATGATATTCTTGAAATCTTGTTTTCTTGAAAAGATGAATTCTTTTATTTTTGAACTGCAAATTTGTGTACTATGTAGAAACCCGCACAGAAAACAAATTTTTCTATCTAGTTTGCACTAGGAAATTTTGTGAGCTATTGATGAAAGCTATAAAAGTCTATACTAATAATAAAAATAATGTTTTTTTAGCCTATTAGAAAATGTAAAAAAATAAGACAAAAGAGAGTTTTGTACCTAAATTGCAATCAGGGGTTATTGTGCCCTGTGAAGACATGAAAAATAAAATATGGGTTATTGTGCCCTCTGAAGGCATGAAAAATAAAATAGGGGTTATTGTGTCCTATATGCAACCAGGGTTATTGTGCCCTGTGAAGAAAATGATAGGGGTTACTGTGCCCTATATGCAATCAAGGGGTTATTGTGCCCTCTGAAGACATGAAAAAATAAAATAGGGGTTATTGTACCCTGTGAAAACATGAAAAATAAGATAGGGGTTATTATGCCCTGTGAAAATATGAAAAATAGGATAGGGGTTATTGTGCCCTATATGCAACCAGGGGTTATTGTACCCTGTGAAAACATGAAAAATAGGATAAGGATTATTGTGCCCTATATGCTACCAAGGGTTATTGTGCCCTGTGAAGACATAAAAAATATGATAGGGTTATTGTGCCCTATATGCAACCAGGGGTTATTGTGCCCTGTGAAGATATGAAAAGTAAAATAGGGGTTATTGTGCCCTATGAAGACATGATTATATATATATATATATATATATATATA
>NC_028640.1:15670285-15686893 GCF_001406875.1 Solanum pennellii
GTATTTATATATATATATATATAGTTCTTCATTTCACTTATATTATTATCATTATTAATATAATTATTCATCGTTATTTTATTTTATTTTTATTTGTACATTGAACAAACTAAAAATAAAATAAAATTCCCCAGTTTCAATTAAAAAAATCATTTTTATTGTTATTATTATTTTATCACCCATATTATATGAAAAGTGAAGATTAAAGAACTTACCACCGCGGCGTTTGTCTCTCACAAACTATTTACATGATTCTGCCTTATTCCTGTTTTTAAGTCAAAGAAATGTATCGTTAATTTTCCTACATGGTGGTTGGTTCGTGACTTTGAGTATCTTGTAAAGCTTGACTTCTAGATCCGCCCCGCTTGGAAGATTCAACCCATTGATGATTGTGCGAATATCTTGTAGATGTTTTAAAAACAGTCCTTATCTTTCCTTGAAACACTTTTGATGGACATTCTAACTCAGTACCATTTTGTGCATGTTGTGTGGTTCATTTGTTCCCAAGAAACTCTTTTGTTTTATCTATTTTCACACTGTATCGATTTATGATATTTATTTTCTCGATAGGTTCACAGCCCTAGCCAATATGGTGCATGTCCCCAACATTCAACTTGAAATACCGTAGTCAATTTTGCGGATTTAATTTTATATTCTCACTTGACACGAGTTGATGGTGAGAAAGAAAAATAAAAACTCAAAGAAACACAAGCACAAATGACACTAATGAAAGGGTTATGATGGAAAAATTGTGTCTTTAGAAGTAGTAGATAAATAAGAAAATTTTTAAATGAGTGAAAGGAGTATTATCTGAAAGTACATGACAACTTTGAAACATGACATGCAATTGGACCGAATGTTTGATCTTTTTCGAGTTGTTTGAACCTCAGGAAACAATGTTGCACCTTTCAGTCAAACCTTGACTTTTATCATGACTGCGCTCATGTCAAGACAAAATGTCATCATTTGATCAGTAGCGCCTTTCATGATTTTTCACCAATAAGACATTCTAATCTTTGTCACTCAACTAACCATCGTCTTATAGTGCCCGTAAGGGTTTTCACTCACAACACTCTCTTCTTCATTTTCTCCATAGTTCGCCTACATAATGTCTCAACCTTTAGAGAACTGAAGAACGTGATTATCTTTTTATTGAGTGATTAGACCGAACCCTAATGAAGGGCTTCCTACGTATCCTTTTAGGAATCATGTCAAACGTAGTTCAATGAACTTTTCGTGTTTTTTTATTGTTTTTTTCATTTTTTTTCTTCTTTTTTTTTAAATTTTCTTATTAAAAAAAAAGCACCAGACCAGTGGTGTTTGAGATAAAAGAGGATACATTTTTGTCTTCTCATCATAAAAATGACAAGGAGTGTTAAATATACTATCTCTTGATCGAATCTGCATTGACAATCGTGTCAATTGCCTTTCCCTCCATATCTGCCAATTGCAAAGTTGCTTTGGATAACACTTGTTCAATAACATAAGGGACTTGCCAATTTGGAGCAAACTTTCCCTTGGTCTCGTCTTGGTGGGGGAGGATACGTTTCACAACAAGTTGACCCACTTCAAAATTTCTTGGGAGTACTATTTATTATATGCCCGATCCATCCTCTACTAATATAATTGACCAAAACAAATTGATGTCAATCGTTTTTCTTCTATCAGTGATAATTGTTCTAACCTCGATTTAACTCATTCTGTATCCTCGATTTCTGCTTCAACAATGGTTCGAAGAGAAGTGATTTCAACTTCTGCGGGTATGACAACCTTAGTTCCGTAATCCAATAAGTAAGGTGTTGCACCGACTAACGTACGAACAATCATGCGATATCCCATGAGAGCGAAGGGTAATTTCTCATGCCACTGTCTAGATCCTTGCACCATTTTCCTAAGAATCTTCTTGATGTTCTTATTCGCAGCTTCAACAGCCCCATTTTCTTTGGGACGATAAGGGGTTGAATGACGATGAACAATTTTAAATTGCTCACAAACTTGCTTCATCAAGTGGCTGTTGAGATTCGTTGCATTGTCTGTAATAATGATTTTTGGTATGCCAGAACGACATATGATGTTGGAACGAACGAAGTCCACCACCGCTTTCTTGGTAACTGATTTGTACATGACAGCTTCTACCCATTTGGTAAACTAATCGATGTCAACTAAAATAAACCGATGACCGTTAGATGCTTTTGGCTCTATTGGCCCAATAACGTCTATTCTCCATGTAACAAAAGGCCATGGAGCAGACATAGGATGCAACACTAAAGGGGGTGAGTGAATCAAGTCGCTATGAATTTGGCACTAATGGCACTTGCGAACAAATTGGATGCAATCTCGCTCCGTGGTCAACCAATAGTATCCTGCCCGAATAATCTTTTTTGCTAGGACGTAACCATTCATGTGTGGGCCACATACCCCTGAGTGTACCTCATTCATAATTGTTTCTGCCTCTTGATTATTCACACATCGTAATAAATTCAAATCCGGATTCCTTTTATATAAGATATCGCCACTTAAGAGGAACCCATTGGCGAGTCGCCTCATAGTTCTTTTTTGATCTCTATCAGCATGCAGTGGATATTCTCTAGCTTTTATAAACTGTTTGATGTCGTGATACCAAGTCTCACCATCTGCCTCTACCGCAATCATATTGCAATAACCATGTTGATCCTTTACTTGGATTTCCAACGGGTCAATGTAGGTATTACCTGGGTATGGAAGTATCGATGCTATGGTGGCCAACGCATCAGCCAACTCATTCTGAAACCTTGGAATATATCTAAATTTAATGGACTTGAACTTTTTGATGAGATCTTCTAAAGATTGTTTGTACGGTATGAGCTTAATGTCTCGAGTTTCCCATTCGCCTCGAGCTTGTCGAATGAGCAAGTCGGAATCCCCCAAGACTAAGAGGTCATGTACATCCAGATTTATTGCCATATTCAAACCCATGATGCAAGCTTCGTACTCTCTTGTGTTTTTGGTAGAAAAGAATTGAGGTCATGTTGTAGCAGGATGATGACAACCGCTTGGTGAGATAAGAACTGCCTCAATTCCCACTCCATTTTTGTTGACAGCCCCATCAAAATATAATTTCAATACAGGGTCATTATCAGGAATTTCTTGCTCGATAGAGTTTATCTCTTCATCAGGGAAGTATGTCTTTAAGGGTTCGTATTCATCATCAACCGAATTCTCTGCCAGATGATCGGCCAACGCTTGTGTTTTCATGGCGGTGCGAGTAACATACACAAAATCTAATTTGGCAAGCAAAATCTGCCATTTTTCCAACCTACCCGTCGGCATGGCTTTTTGAAAAATATATTTCAGAGGATCCATTCGAGATATGAGGTAAGTGGTGTATCACAATAAATAGTGCTTCAATTTTTGGGCGACCCAAGTTAAACACAACATGTTTTTTCTAATAGAGTGTACTTTGCCTCATAGGATGTGAACTTTTTGCTCAAGTAATAGATGGCATGTTGTCCTAGAACTTTTTCCCCGTGATGTCATGTTTTCCTAGAACGCAACCAAAGGAATTATCCATTACCCAGAGGTATAAAAACAAAGGCCTACCAGGCTCTAGGGGGGACCAGTACCGGAGGATTTGCTAAATATTCCTTAATTTTGTCAAAAGCCTTTTGACACTCTTTTGTCCATTTAATAGCAACATCCTTTTTCAATAACTTGAATATTGGCTCGCATGTAGTAGTGAGTTGAGCGATGAATCGGTTGATATAGTTTAACTTTCCCAGAAAACTCATGACTTCAGTTCTGGTTTTTGGTGGTGGAAATTCTCGAATGGACTTTATCTTGGAGGGGTCTAATTCAATGCCTCTTCGGCTAACTATAAAACGCAAAAGCTTGCCAGATAGAACTCCAAATGCACATTTAGCTGGATTTAGCTTGAGATTGTACTTTCTCAACCTTTCAAAAAATTTTCTTAGATCATGCACATGGTCAATTTGCGTTCTAGACTTAATGATGACATCATCGACATATACCTCAACTTCTTTATGCATCATGTCATGGAATATTGTAGTCATAGCTCTCATGTAGGTTGCCCCTGCATTTTTTAGACCAAATGGCACGACCCTATACAATATGTACCCCACGGGGTAGTGAAAGAAGTTTTTTCTGTATCTTTTTCATCCATGAGAATTTGGTGATTTCCGGCGTAGCAGTCCATGAATGATTGAATCTCGTGTTTAGCGCAATTGTCAACCAAGATATGAATGTTGGGTAGTGAAAAATTGTCTTTTGGACTGGGTTTGTTTAAATCTCGATAATCAACACAAACTCTAATCTTTCCATTTTTTTGGTACTGGAACAACATTAGACAACCAAGTAGTGTATTGGACGACCCTGATCAGTTTTGCATTCAATTGCTTCATGATTTCCTCTTTGATTTTATCACTCATATCTGTCTTAATTTTTCTCTGCTTTTGCTGGACAGGTGGAAAATCAGGATGTATGGGATGTTTTTGAACTACTAAATCAGTACTTTAGCCCAGCATGTCATTGTATGACCAAGCGAAGACATCTTTGTATTTAATTAAAACTTGAATTATGTCGTCTCGAATATTTCGATCGACATGAATGCTTATCTTTATTTCTTTCGCTTCTTCGGGAGTTCCCAAATTAAAAACCTATGTTTCACTTAAATTAGTTTTAGGCTTATTTTCAAATTGATCCAAACCTCTTTTTATTTATTCATCAGCTTCAGCTTCATCATATTCCTTAGACTTAGGATTCATTGTTATGAGATCAGACAACTTTTTAGGATCTAATTGAAAACTCCGCATGCATGTCATATTATTAAAGTTAACTTAACTGAAATGAAAATAAGATGGCAAATATTAGAAAGAGTAGGAAAAAAAAAGATGACTAGAACTTCATTGCATTGAATGGGAAAGGATAGAAGGGTTAACAATAAAGCGAAACAACAAGAATGTTTCAATTACAAACCTGAGAATAATCCAAGAAAATAAAATAAAAAACAGCAAAACAAAATTACCATGACTCCTTTTTTGTAGGGAGAGGAGTGACTTTCCAGTTATTGAGTTGGACATTCGGGCCGATAAACTGCACATCCATATGACTAGTGCCCTCACCCCTCTGAGTCATGTTTACCTCATAAAACATTTCCTTGATACCTTGACACATTTCATCCACATCATTTTGGATTGGTAAGTCTGGACACGGTTCACCTTGAGATTTAATGAAAGATTGAGCAATATGGGAGATCGGGTTCGACAGATTCCAAGCATTTCTTTTACGATCTTTTGCCCATTTTCTATAAAATCTAGTTGGATTGAAACCCAAACCGAATATATATTGATTACCATTGGAATATAGGATTCACAATTCCTTGCAACGACAAACCTTACCCATTTTCGGGTTCATAGCCGTTTTGTACCATTTGAGCCACCACCATGACTGAAATAGAGGACAGACGAGGTTGGAGGATAGGATTTCCTTCTAAAAATGGATTAACCGTTGTTATCTCCAAAGCCTGATAGTTGAGGGATTCACAGCCTCTTTTAGCCTCAATGCATGGTATTGAAGGATCTCGGGTGATAGGGAAATAATCTTCACCATGGACAATGATTTCTTGTTTGTCATGTTCAAACTTGACCACTTGGTGTAGAGTAGATGGCACAACTCTAGCCATGTGGATCCATGGCCTACCCAAAAGCATATTGTAAGACGTGTCCATGTCTATAACTTGAAAAGTGATTCCAAACTTCGCTGATCCAATTGTAACAATTAAGTATATTTCACCAAGAGTATCCCGTTTTGCACCATCAAATGCCTGTACACAAACATTGTTAGTACGAATCCTATTAGTGTTGGTTCTCAAGCTTTGTAGAGTGGAAAGAGGGCATATGTCTACACCTGATCCTCCATCGACCATGACTCTCTTCAATAGTGTTCTTCACATTTCACGGCTAAATGTAGAGCCCTATTATGTCCAGATCCTTCCTAGGGCAATTCATCATCAGTGAAAGTGATTCTATTTACCTCAAAAATTCAATTAACCATCTTTTCAAAGTGACCTACTGTAATATTTTCTGATATATGTGCCTCATTCAAAATTCTGGTCAACACTTTACGATCTTATTTAGAATGTATGAGTAATGACAATAAAGAGATTTGAGCAGGCATTTTCCTCAACTGATCTATAACAGAGTACTCTTGAGCTTTCATCTTTTTCAGAAACTCTTCAACATCTTCATGAGTGACTGGTTTTTTCATCGGCAACTGATTTTCTTTGATTTGTTTGTCCCTCTTTACTTCTTCCGGATCATAACATCTTCCAGAACGAGTTAAGCCTCTTGTTTCATATTTTTCTTTGTCAATCTCCTTTCCCTTGTGAGTAACGACGACTTTGTTGTAGTTCAACGGAACGGCCTTGGTGTTTGTGATCGGAAGTTGTGCTGTAATTTGTATTACAACTGGCTCTTTCATACTTTCTTGATTTTGATCAAAAATTAAAAATTTACCAGGAATGTAGCATTTTGGTCCATTCAACGGTACGTCTCCTTTTTTTTATAGATTTAGGGACATACAACACTAGCTTCCTCGAGTTCCCAAAATTCAAACGCGCACCTTTAACAATTATCGGCGCCCTTTGTATGGGTTCTAAAACCATACTAGACTCTTCTTTTGAAACCCTTGCTTTCCACTTTTGTTCTACTTGTTTGCTCATATACTTCAAAAATGCCAACCATCCCCACAGCACGCTCATTATTATGAGCAGGGATTGGGTTATTGGTGACATTCGGTGCTTCCTCATTGCGTACCTCGATTACCTTATCCTCGATTAACTTCTTAATGACACTTTTTAGGGTCCAACAATTCTCTGTGCTATGACCTGGAGCGTTGGCGTAATACTCGCGAGTTATTTTGTGTCCAGTGTGAACTGGTGGAGGAGCCGTATAAGATGTGGTTGATGGTGCTGGTAGAGATGTCAACTCGGCGCCTCCGAACCGTTGTAGAAGTGAGGGGTTCTTTTTTGGTGGGTCTTGCCCGCCTATCAATGGACCCTCGGAGAGTCCCTAGTAGGAGGCATAAAACTCCCAAACAATATTCTCATTATATCTATCCAAGTCCCGAGACATCTATTTACATTTATGGAAATTGAATAATATATGCACCCCGAGGACTGTTGGCAAACTTTCTGTGAGGAAGCGGCGCTCCTCAGTAACCAACCGAGTCATCACCCCCTTTTTATTCAACAGCCTCGCATCCCTGTACACCTACCACTGCCCCTCCTGGTACCATCATTTTGGTTCATCAGCAATATGGGTGGGGTCGTTAGATTGAGGTGTAGGTGTAGACTCTAAGCTTGTAGCCTCATCAGACGAGGCTTAGTGATTTGCATCCCCAGATGTGGTAGCTCCGTGAGAGTTTGAACCAGAAGCAGTGGACGCCTTGGAGGCGGATATGGAGTCCATTTCTAAGGTGGAGGCTGCCCCCATCAGTTAATCGATCAGTGGATGCTCCTCATCAAACTGGGAGTCAATGACTACGTCGCTAGTCACCTTCCGGGTAGTTTTCCTCTTGACTCGTGTGGATGTTGTCGGTGATGTGATGCTTGGGGGGACATAGGTTGGGTCCTGATCTTAGTCGGTGTCCTCGTCAATAATCCTACAGGTTGGAGTAAACGACTTGGATTTACCCCTTTTTGAGTACAAACTTATCTTCTTCGGAGGCATATATACCTGCAGAGTAGCTTTTAGTATCATAGCAGTCCTACAAAATAATCGATAGTTAACAAAAAGAAAAAAACTGAGAATAAAAAGTGCAGGTCATTTCTGTATAGCAAGATCGAAAGACACTATAACTAGTGTGTTAATCACGTGCATAGAGTGACACTTAGAATTTTTTTAGATTGGTTCCAAACATTGTTTTTGAAGGGAAAAATAGACGTGCAGAATATCCCATCGATGAATCAACGGACCGTATTCCACTTTCATCATCTAACACTTAGATTTATTTTAGGATGGCTGGAAAACAGACTTTGTGATGGAAATTACAGACGTGCATTTTGGACCGTCAATCAATTGACGAATTGTATTCCACTTCCGTCACTTTGGAATTAAGCACTTTTCTTGGTGTTTCAATCAACGGACCCCATTGATGATCTGTAGACAGGTTCTCGTACTATCGGCCTGAGATAGAATTCAGGCATGTAGAAATTCCAATTTTTTAGTTTCTTTAGTGCTTTGTTTTTAAATAATCAACTTCAAACAAGCATTCAACACCACAAATACTAGTTCGTCAATCCTATGGTTCCGAATTTGTGCAATTATAAACCTAATTTAGTAGAAAAATGGAACCCTAAGTCAAAAATTTCAGACACGTTGAGACACCCAACATTTTAGGTAGTTAAATTGCAACATAACCACTGTCTATGATCCCCATTGGAGCAATCGTATGATTTAATCATCAAAATTTCACTTGGTTTTGCCCCAAAATCAAGACCCACTACCAGATTCCGATATTTAAATATGAATGGGAATTTAAAATTTAAGAGAAATCTAAATACCTTTCTTAACAGTGGTGTGGTTGTAAGGGACTCAGAAGAAGTAGTCGACACATCCAACCTCGATCACCAACCTCTTGAGAATGAAGAAACAACGAATTTTTAAGAGATAGAGAGTTTGGAAAGTAATTATTCTGATGGATGAGTGATTTGGGATTTGTTGGAGTGAAATATAAAGGAAATAGTGGAATGAAACCGTTATGAAAGGAAATTTTAAAAGAAATGGAAAGAGGGATTGAATTTGAAAGGTTATTCCTTTTAATATTACTGGGCGAGTCAGGTTGTATCACTGGTAGATTTAGACCTATGAAACCCCATTGATGGTCCATAGGTCAATCGACGGTTAATCTATTGGGACCGTCAATCACTTAAGAGTTAGAGAAAAATGAAAACATACTTGGGATCTACAGACACCATCGATGGTCCATCAATAAGTCGACGCGTCGTTGATGGGATCCGTAGACATTGGACCAGACCGTTTTCTGCAGATTTGTGCTTTTGGTCCCTGCACATGTAGCACAAATTAGGCTATTTTTTTGTGTTTTTCTGGACACACTTAAGATACGGACCCTATACTAATCTTCTATCCAACACTAGCTCACAAGCAAAGATAAACTAATAGGAATAACTAAATAAGACTACGACTAATTCTATAAGTAAGACAAAACCTATAGTTTGCTAGAGAGTACATGTTGGTTTGCCTCCCAAGAAGCGCTTGATTTAACATCGTGTCACGATGCAGGTCTCTTGATTACTCAGACTTTATCAAGAATATAGGCTTCAACCACTTCATGAACACTGTCTACATACCCCAGATAGGTCTTTATTCTTTGCCCGTTGCCAGTGAACCTTGTTCCTTCCTTGGTATCTAGCTCAACTAGTCCATACGGAAACACTTTGGTAATGAGGAATGGCCCAGTCCACTTGAGTTTGCCTGGTAACAAGCACAACCTTAATAGAAGCACCAAATCACCAACCGCAAATTCACACTTTTTGATTCTTTGGTCATGGTACTTTTTCATCTTCTCTTTGTGGATGGATGAACTATCATAGGCGTTTAGGCGAAACTAATCAAGCATATTTAACTTGTTGAGTCTTTGTTTTGATGCTCCTGTCCAATCTAACTTCAGTTTGTTTATTGCCCACATCGCCCTGTGTTCTAGCTCTACCGGCAAGTGACAAGTCTTCCCATATACAAGTTGGTACGGAGACATACATATGGGAGTCTTATATGAAGTACGGTAGTCCCAAAGAGAATCATCTAGCCTCCTTGACTAATCTGTTCTATTGACATTCATAGTCTTTGACAAAATCTGTTTGATCGCCCTATTGGACACCTACACTTTCCCACTTGTCTGTAGGTTATACGGAGTAGCCACATTGTGATGAAAACCATATATCTGAAGATACCCTTTGAAAAGCTTATTACAAAAGTGCAATCCGTCATCGCTGATAATTTCCCTAGGTGTCCCAAATCTAGAGAAGATATTTTTCTTCAAGTATGCGGTGACACTATTTCGTTAATTTTTAGGGAGTGTGATTGCTTTAACCCATTTTTACCGATAGTCAACCTCCACAATATTATACTTCATCCCATGAGAACTCACATATGGGCCCATGAAGTCAATGCCCCAGACGTCAAATAGCTCAATCACTAGAACGGGATACAAAGGGAGCTCTTGCCTCTTTGAAATCCCTCCATCTCAATGGTACCAATCACATGACTTGGATAAATCATGATCGACTTGGTGAATGGTTGAAAAATAATACCTACACTGCAAGATCTTGTGTGCAGTTCAAATACAACTATGGTGCCCACCTACAAGGGAGGAATCTCACACCTCAAAAACACTCAACATCTCAACATCATATATATAATGTTGTCTTATACCATTGGCACAACTCTCATATAGGTAAGGCTTATCCCAAAAGAACTTTTTCACATCATGCATGAACTTTTTCCATTGGTGGAAGGTCAAATCCGATGGAGCTAAATCCCTTGTCAGATAGTTCAAAAATATGCAAACCGTGGGATCAAATCATGAGAAGTAGTCAATACATGTTCATCTGGGAATACATCATTAGTTTCAGCCTTTTCTTCTAATTCACGCATAGCTTCATCCTCCAATGTAGACAAGTGGTCGACAACTTGGTTCCTAGTCCCCTTTCTATCTTTCACCTCAAAATAAAACTATTACAGCAACAGTACACATATGATTAACCTTGGATTAGCATCCTTCTTTGCTATTAAGTCCCTCAAAGTATATTGGTCGGTATGCACTATGACCCTTGTGAAAAGCAAATAGGAGCGATATTTCTCAAAAGCAATCACCACCGCAAGAATTTCATGTTCAGTTACCGTGCAGTTCTATTGAGCTTCCTTCAGGGCTTTACTTGCATAGTAGATGGGGTGACGTATTTTATCCTTTCTTTATCCTAATGCCACACCAATTCCAACCCCACTCGCATCGCACGTCACATCAAATTGCTCAGTACAGTCCGGTGAAATAATAATGGGCGCGGACAACAACTTCTGTTTTAACTCTCCAAATGCTTTAATACAGGATTCATCGAAATAGAACTTACATTTATTTCTGAGCAATTTTCACAAAGGATGTGTAGTTTTTTAAAAATACTTAATAAACCTCCGATAAATCCCGACATGTCCAAGGAAACGTCTCGCACCCTTGACAGATATGGGTGGAGGAAGTTTCTATATCACCTCTGCTTTTGGCTCGATCAACCTCTATCTCTTTCTCAAAGATACGATGGCCTAAAACTATGCCTTATTTCACCATAAAGTGACACTTCTCCCAATTTAGCACCAAATTACAATGTTTACACCTCTTGAGTACCTCAGTCAAATTATTAAAACACCGATCAAAGAAGTCTTCCAATAGAGAAAAATCATCCATGAACATCTCAATAGTGTCCTCCATCATATTACATAATATAGACATCATACAATGCTAGAAATTCTCCGGTGCATTACATTACCCAAACGACATCCTTCCGAATGCAAAATTCCAATATGGAAAAAGGAAAGTGGTCTTTACTTGATATTTCGGAGCGATAGAGATCTTATTCTATCCCGAATAGACATCAAGAAAGCAATATCATCCCTTGCGTGGAAGTTTGTCAAACCTCTAATCCATGAAGGGCATGGGGAAATGGTCCTTCTCAGTCCAACCATTTACCTTCGTGAAGTCCATGCAATCTCTCAAACCAGTCACTAGACGCATCGGAACACGATTGTTCCTCTCATTAGGTACCATAGTACTCCTGCCCTTTTTAGGAACACACTAAACAGGACACACCCAACTAGTGTCCTCTATAGGGTAAGTGACTCCAGCATCCAACCACTTGATGATCTCCGTTTTAACTTTCTTTGATACGAAGACTTAACCTTTTTTGGTGTTCAATACTCAGTTTATGATCTGGCATGAGTTCGAATTTATGGGAACAAATACCGGGAGGGATCCTAATAATATCTAAAATAGTCCAACCAATGGCTCGATTGAACCTCTTTAATATCCCACTAAGCACTCTATTTGTTTCCCATTCAAATCTACTGCAATTATCACCGACAAAGTGTAATCTCTACCCAAGAACACATACATTAGATGAGGTGGTCGAGCCTTAAGCTCTAAATTTGGAGCCTCCTCAATAGATGATTTCACGGGTGGAGACTCGCGATGGTTCAAATCCAACTCCGATTTCTTTGTCTTTGACAGATACTCATTTTGCTCAAGTGCAACCACCAAAGAATTAAATCTTCAATACAATTATTGTCAAAATTCATGATGATTTCTGCTAGTGCCTCAACACCTAGTCGCTCTTCAATTTGCACTTCATATACACTGTCAACTGTGATATAGTAGATACCATTTGGAGCTCACCTCTCTGCTTCATGGACCTAAAAATATGGAAAGTTGCTTCTTTATTGTCAACCTAAATTTCATCTTCCCCTTTTCCAAATCGACTACTGCACGCCTAGTGGCAAGGAGTGATATTCCTAGAATAATGGGTTCATCAAAGTCAACCTCACACTCAAGAATCACAAAATTAGCCGGAAATATGAATGACTCCACTTTCACAAGTACATCATAGAATTTACCAATGGGCCTCTTCATAGTTCAATTGACCATCAGTAACCGTATCGTAGTAAGCTTTGGGTCACCCAAGACTAACTTCTTATAAATGGACAGAGGCATGAGATTTATGCTCGCAGCAAGATCATATAATGTATTAGCAAAGTGTAGCAACCCTATTGTACACGGATAGTGAAAGTGCCCAGATCCTCCTTTTTCTACATAAGGGACCTTGTAGCAATCGCACTACAATGATGCATCCTTTTATCATTCTCAAAACTCACTGACCTCTTCTTCGTCACTATATCCTTCATAAACTTAGCATAATCAGGAATTTGTTCCAAAGTCTCTATCAATGGTACATTGATGGAAAGTTGTTTCAACGTAGTTATAAATCGTCGGCATTTACCATCTTTTGTCTTCTTCACTAATCTATGTGGGAATGGCGGAGAAGATCTTGGGATGGGAACCACTTTTTGAAATATTTCATCTTCTTGTGACGGTGCACCACCCAAATCACCACTAATTTCTTCCACCTCATCTTCTTTTCTAATATCACCCTCTACTATAAACCACATAGGTGGGTTTATGGTCTACTTACCTACTCGAGTAGTGATTGCCATGAAATTCCAATCATTTTTAGGATTCTAGATAGTGTGTCTTGGGAGAGTGTTAGGTTTGTGAGGGTTCACAGTAGTATACAAATGATTCATTTGCAGCTTAAGATGCATTATCGAAACCGTATATGCATCCACCCTCTGTTCAATGCCAGATAGGTTGTTTCTTATCTCCTTGACATTCTCATCCGCCACACAAAACCTCCTTATTATTTTCTGTAACATATGTACAACTCGCGCCATACTACCTCCACTATCCCTAGGACCAATTTCCCAATTTTTAGGGGGAACATACAACCCACCTCGCTCATTCCTATTACAATAGTTGTTTCGATTGAAGTTTCTGTCGCAATTGTAATTCCCTTATTGGACATATTGAACCTCTCGGTTGTAGTTGCCATAATTCCAACATTGGTTTCCTTGACCTTGGCGCCAATTATTCTTATTGGAACCTTGGGCATTTTTTCAGAAACCCCCCGTCTGACCATGAATTGCATAGGCATGAAGTAATACTCATCTACTAGTGGTGGTGGTTTAGTCAGATAGTTCACTTCATTCACCTTTTTTGTGCCTCCGCTCACATGCTTCAAGATCAATCCCAACTCCGTTCTCATTTGCGCCAACTCTTCACAAATCTCATTTGCGGTTGGGTTGTTTGTAGCTTGTACTAAAAGGTGTTTCGCCCAGTATTTGACTTTCTAGTGCTCCAGGATTTATCGTTGCGAGAGATATTCTCCAACATTTATGTGATCTCAACATATGTGCATTTCACATAGGAGCCACCAACAATAATATCGAGCACGCTTTATTGTTGTCATCTTGCCCTCTTTAGAAGTAATCTTTTAGTACTCATCATTAATGCGGTGGTTTAGGACGCCTCTCACGAACACATTAAATATTTCCCCAAGAGTTACTCACCAACTCACCCGGTAGTTCCACTAAGTTATTCACTTTATCCTTGTGGTTGAGCTTCTTACACACTAGATTGTATTTTGCCAAGAACACGTATCTCAACTGATCCCATGTATAGATAGAGTTGTAGTGTGGCTTAGTGAAACATATAGCGTCATCTCCTATCAGTGATAACGGAAACACTCGCAAGCCGATAAAGCTCACGTCCAAGTCTATTCTACCCACAAAACTTTGGCACACTGATCTAAGTTATGTTATATGAGCACGTGGTCTTCTGATGGAAGTCCCGAAAATAGGATTCTTACGATGAGAATCTGCATCAAGATACTCCTGACCACGAATGTGTGCCTAGGTGGAACAGGGGGTAGGATAAGAGGTCAACCAGAATAAGCAATTTTTACATTGCCGCTACAGTAAACCTGAAGTTGTGGGGCTGGTGGAGGTTAATTTCTCAGAATCTCTTCCATTTGTTTCTCAACTCTTGCCAGACTGTGTGCCTCAACTGGTAATGGAGGTTGCTCGCCTACTCTATCATCTACGTTCACTCTGTTAGGGTTAACTAAGACCCCTTGATTCTCCATCCGTCTGAAGGTTTGATTAAGTTCAGGATCATATGGAGTGAGTGGTTCGCCTTGGGTCCATATGCTTGCCATACACTAGATCTAGATCTGACAGAAACAAAAAATAAAATAGAAAAAGTAAAATCAGGAAATAGTGACTTAGGACACGGATTTTGCTAAAGTGATACGAATTTAACTTTGAATTATTGTTTAACCTTTAGGAATTATAGGCAAAAACTCTCATTATTATGTGTAAGGGGAAATACCTACTTAAAATCCATTAAAATTATTAGTTGGACAAAACATAGGTTGATCAGTTTTAAAAAAAAGAGCAAATTTAAAAGGAATATGTTATAAATACTTGTGATATGTATCTTTAAATTAAAATCCCTCATATTTTGCAACAAATCGTTGATCAAAGAAACCGTTATCCAATTTGTTGAAAACTTATCCCTCTTACACAAATATCACTTCCCCCTTTTTTTGAATGGTTTAAAACTTTCAACAAAACATGTTCACTAGACATTTTGTAACAAAAATATTTTCAGTCACGGTATTTTGTTAAATTTTCGTAAAATACCTAATGGATCTAAGGAAGGTGTACTAATTTATTTCTTAAAGGAATTGTCCAAAAAAATGAAAATTCTACGAGACCCAACATACTAATCTATTAAAGACTGAAGTTGCTAGTCTTAAAAAAGTAGAAACATAAAAAAAATGTCGTAAAATACAAAGCCAAAATATCAGCACGGACACAAACATAAAAAAGTAATGACTAAAAGAGGAAAGAAAGGAGTAGTTTTCAAGATTTCTGTGATACTTTGCCATGTCCAAATTGCATGAGCTTTTCTGAAGCGGGAGACACAAAGCGGAAGAGAGGATGTGCGCTTTCAGATCGAGCAATGATGATGAGTCTTGAAATGAGACTTCTTGCAAGGTAGAAGTCTGTTATGAAGACTCGAAATAGCTCCAAAAGTGTTCATGTTAATAGAGAGAGAGTGAGGAGATAATTAAGAGAGTTCAACTTTAAATGATAGTGAATAAATTAAATATATAGCTAAGTACACTAATAAAACGAATATGTTATTCAAATTACAAAGAATGTGCAAATGCCTGGCAAGATGTTCCTCCTACAATTGGAAACATTAAACAAAACTCAAAACAACTAAACCATCATCCATGTCTTTTAAACAAAAAATTAACACTGCATTTTTATCCAAGATCCTTCCACATTTAACATTGTCTTCACTAAAAACTTAAAAAGAAACTTAAACATACAACTTTACTAACTAATGGATTAGGGAAAAATCTTAAAATCTATGTTTTTCTGCGCATAAAGATAAGATAGGAATCTACAAAGCACAATCATGAGTATTGTTACACTAATGTTTTTTTTTAAAAATGCAACCAGCAAAACTAAGTAAGAACAATACTCGTTTCTTTTATACATATTGTTACATATGATTACATGAGTTGCTAAGCTTAATCATATAAAGACATCAAATAGATATCTAAATTTGACCGACAAACTGATTTCAAGTGTAGATTTAATTACAAAATGAAACCATTTGTTAAGTAAATGACTCACTAGAATGTTAAAGGCATTTTGTTTTTAGATCTACACAGTGCTTGAAGGAGAACCAAGTATATTTTGTAGTCACATATAATTATAGATGAATATTAATGTTTATTTCATGTAGTTATTTTTTAATATAAAATTAACAGTTTTCGTTGTGACAATGAAATAGAGAAAGGGAGAGGTCGAACGTCACTTGCTATTTATAGTGATGAACTAGGGTTCTTCTTAATGCTATTTGTTCAAATTCAAAAATTTGTGTTTGTGATTCTTCATATAAGATATTTCAAAAGTACCA
>NC_028640.1:15687940-15710371 GCF_001406875.1 Solanum pennellii
TATATATATATATATATATATAGCATTTTAATTTTTAAAAGATGAGATTCTGAGATATGTCAAAATGCCTGGTAGATTGCATGATAGTAATATAAATTGTTGAAATCATAAGTTATTTAATGAAACCTATGTCTCAATATAAGGATTGATTGATATGTTATTTTGAGAAACATATAAGTTTTCATTGTGACAACCACAATAAGAGGATTTATTAATCCGACACATGAAATAAGTTAAGTAGTGCTCTAAAATAAATTAATCATTAGTTAAATTATTAAGTAATTTTATTTATTATTTAGTATTTATATCTTAACATGGAAAATTAGATAAGTGTTAAATGGGAATATTGATATATAAATAGAGAAGTGCAATTACAAATCTCTAATGCAATGATTTAAATTTATTATGGTAAGAATAATTCAAATTAATTATTTGGAATTATTTCCACAATAGGAAGCCTCATAAATGATTTTTAGCAATATTAACAAAGAAATACTTAGACTGTGCAGTTGTACTAGCTAGATTTCTGGTTGAATCTACAGGAAATAGTAAATCATTGTACTAAGAACCAAGATCATTTAAAAAGCTTAATGCAATGAGAGATGGAGTGAATATCTTACTTTATTTTTTCAAACTAGGCGAAGTGAATTTAACGGGCTATGTTTCGAACCACAACTTGTTGCAACCTTTGGCGAATCGATCACTCAGCAGCAGATTCCACTTCGACAACCACCCCGACACAAAAAATGGAGCTTAAAGATCGAGTTGTGGCCTTAGTATAGTTTCTCTTTTTTTTTTGTCTTTTCATTTTCTGGTTTTTTCTTATTTTAGGATTTGTTGTATTGGCTGGTAATAATTTCAAGTCAATAAAGGGCCTTTATGCCCAATTTGGATTTTTTAAAAATTGTTGTCCCTACAATGCCTAATTAAACTATAACTCAGAATCATATTTCTATGGAAAAAGGATTAGTAATCTGGGTTTTTCTTGTTTTCCCGATAAACACTAGGTTTTCTACTCCTTTGTGGATTAGGGAAAAAACTCTATCATAGGGATTTTCCTAACATAGAAAATAGATGAATCAGTTTTCTATCATTCTCGTTCACCCAAGTACTGAGAAATTTTCGATGTGAACTTGGGATCATTATAGAAGAATGCAAAGTTGTTTTCTATCTTGTGGATTTGCTTGAAGGTATGTCTAACTTGGGGGATTCGCTTGAAGTTAGTTGCTCACACCTCAAAAGGTAATTATTGAATTAAATTTTTGTGTCCTAGCATAATTTTATATGTTTAAGCATAAACGTATTGGTTTTTATTATTCATGTAGGTTCTAAGATTATAGTATGCTTTCATTATACGTATAGTTTTCCAACGACAAACAGACATAAATATGTAAATTGCAGTCTCCCTAACAAACATTACTGTAGCTTTGAAGAACAATTCTCTAAATTTTAATTATAATGCCTTATTATGTATATTATGTTTGCAATTTGTGATATTTCCTTATTTTTTCTGTTTAAATTATTCTGAGTTTCTAACTAAATAATTAGTATAAAGTATATAAATATCATACACTTGGACTAATTACATCCAATAAGTTTTCCAAATCACAAAAATCCCGGATTTTCCCACTTACAAAAATTTAATTTTTTCATTAATTTTTGATATATTCTTCTGTGGTCTGATAATTGCAAATAATAAATTAATTGATGGGAGAAATGTAGAGGAGAGGGGAGGGGATAAAGTTTTAAATATGAGTCCTTATCAAAACCAAGTTTAAACATAACAAACGACACGAGAGCAAAGAACATATTATGGAATAGCAGGAAGATGTATCATTGAAGTCTCAATTTATTCTACAACTTTCACATACTGATTGACCTTCCTGAGTTTCTTTATCATTATGATATAAGCTAAGACAAATTTTTGACAGGTGAAGATATAGCTAGCGAGGCCCCAACGTTTACTTCCCCTGAGGATATACAATTTAAAAAAGCACATAACCCTTGCTACTTCTAACAGTGCAGGCAGATGTTAGACCATTTTCCACAGTTTGGACAACTTCTTTTTGGGTCATGAGGAATTATTATTGGCCTTCCGGTCTAGATCATTAGCTAAAATATCTCTTTTCTAGTAGAATGTCGCTCAACGCAGTATCATGATCTATACGAGTATGATACTTGTATCAATGGGTACAAAAATTCCACAATGTTAGAGAAAAGTAATTATCCCATCTATTGCCTTCATCCAGTGTTACCTTGTGTCTATAAGACATCCTCCTATAATTTAATGATTGTTGATTAGGCTTATACTGCTGCAAAAACTTTGATTACATCAGAAATTCCAATTTCATTTTGTCCTAGATGAGACTTGAAGTCAGGATTAGATATTCCATACTAATTTTGTTTAACACATCTCAACTGATCCAACAATTCTAAGTCATTTTTAATTCTTTTCAAATTTTGTATATAACTTTTTCATGGTATTTCCATCAATGAATTGAATCATCGGAAGAAGAGGAATCAGTCGGACCAGGAGAAGAATAGGTGACTCTGCTCTTCAATATTTAAATATGACTATAATTTAATATTTATAGGAGTTTGAGAACCTTTTTAAACATTCTAATAAACATGGTTGTTGTATTTGGAGAAAAAAATCATTTATTTTTTTTTGCATTTCAAGCGATGAATTGTAATAGAAGAAAGATTTTAGCATTGGCAAGGCAAGATGTTTGGGAAATCTTTCATTTTAATGTTAATTGAACATATTTGACTGAACCTTTTGTTTTTTTCAAATAAAAATAAGACTTCCAATTAGCAATTAACATGGAAGTGTTTCAGTAATATATATAATTTCCTTGACAATTAAGTGCAATTTTTTGTAAGTTAAAGCAAGCACAACAGAGAGAGAAATGTAAGGTTAACCATTTTTTCAGTAATGTATTTGTCAATTAAACCTCATCAATGTTCTATATTTATTTTTTCCCAATGTTTTCATATGCTAGATTTGAACAAGGCATAGTTAGTATGTCAAAAAGAATTTTGCAGGCATGTTTAAGAGTATATAAATGTTTCTTATAAATAATATGATATGATACAATAATTGTCGGGGGAATTAATCTCAACATTTTTGTTATATTTCTCTTTGTTGATTTCCAAGAAGCATTTTCCTTTTTAATGTTTGTAAATCCTACATTGATAACTTGAGGGATTACCTTCGATTAGTATATCTATGACATTTTTTTCTCCATATTGAACCAAAAGTACTTGTGTTGAGCTGAGATGAAATCATGTTTTGATGATTGAAAAAAATTAAAAATGACCTGGTCCTTAGCAGGTTTGTGGAGAAACTAGGTTAAGGAGTCCAACTTACTACAACAAAAAGATATTGAGTTGTAATGGATTTTGCTTTTAGAAACAATAGTGATCAGTTATGATTGGTCATACAACAAACGTAGTTTCAAGTTAGACGTAACTTCACGTTTAGTCCTTTCCCAAGTCTCTCCCTACAAGCTCCCACTTAACAATTAGAGGTAATTGGTTGAATATTATTGCTTGTAGAGTATGATACATTTTAAATATGTCAAATAGGACCGAATATAAAAAAGTTTTTTTTACATAGTATATAAAATGTAAAGATATAGAACATAGACCTAACCTAACTGAAACGCTAGCTTATGAATGAAGGATTTTCCAAATTATACACTACAACAAATTAGATTATCATGGACAAATAATTTCGTTATTAAAAAATCATATTTCGTCACTAAAAATCTTATATGACGAAAAATAATTCGTCACTCAGTCATCACTAAATGTGTATCTAAAAGTATAGAAAGATGATATAGTGCTTCGTCTCTAAAAAGTATTATATTAATTACAAAAAGAAAAAATCGTCCCCAAATGCTTAAAGATTTGTGAAAAATTTAGTTGTTGTAAAAAAATTTTTTTTTTTGTAGTTAGTAGTATACTTTGTAATTTAAAACGTTATTACTACAGACAAAATTATGTCATCGCTAATTATTTTTTCTTCAATCAATGACGAAATCAATTGTATCTAAATTTTTATGTATTTCATAGTTAAACAAAATCTAATTTCGTCATTAATGACTATATTTTACATACAAAAAGTGATTTTATTCTTAAATGGATATATGATAAAATTTATATTTATAAAAATTGCTACACATACAAAAAGTTATTTTATTCTTAAATGGATATATGATAAAATTTATATTTATAAAAACTATTACACATACATATATTATGTGTATTATCTCCTCTTACAGTTTTTTTCCACCTGGCCAAGAGTTCCAACATTACGTGGCAATGGGGAATCGAACTCACAAACTTAAGATTGGAAGTGAAGAGTGTTTACCATCAGACCAACTCTCTCTTGTCATTTATTTTTGTTTTATTTTTCAATTTATTCACTTCTTTAATATTTATTTTTTGTAGAAACAATATATTATATGATTATTTAAACTCATACACATATGAATAAAATTTACCACCCACAATTCATTCAAACGTAGATTATATTTTAATTAAATTGTGTATTTTTTAAAAATTTTTTTAGGTATATTCAATACAATTTTTACATTTTATTTATCTTTTTTTGTAAATTTTAAAAACTATTCAGTACAAAAACTAATTTATTTAAAATTAAACTTTTGATTTTATGAAACAATGAATAATCGGTTCTAGTTGAACATCGATATTAATAACTATAGTAATTTATCATAATATATTGGAAATCTGTGTTAGTTCATTTCTTTTAGTTGTACTTTCATTTTTTAGTTTATTTCAACTTTCACACTGATGTGAAAATTTAATAGAAATTCATGAAATATATTGCATCTTTGCAAAGTCTGAGTTTGTAACTAGATGTTATCTTTGTATAGTTACTCTATGTACATATGTGAAATTACTATTAAATATGTATATTTTTATAGACATAAGCAAATAGATCGACTTAATTTATGTAGTTTACCAATCAGAAATTAATAGGCAAGCACAATAATTAGCACAAAGCTTGACATTTTTTTATCATGCTTATCAATGAAAACTTATCAAATAAAAAACAAAAGTGTTAAACCAACAAATATTAGTGATCTAGTGGTACAACCATGCCCAATCACAATACTCATAATGCGGATTCTATTTTTCAAATGATGCATTTTATAATTCCGTAATTTAAGAAAATTTATGTATTGAAATTTTTTGTTTTTACAAAATCGACTAAATTCATTGGTTTTAATATTTTCCTATGCCAATTAACTAATGGACTCTCTCTACTTCTTATGAAGCACTTGTATTATTCTTTTTGTAAGTTGTCACTTGCAATTATGAACAATTGTAGCAAAAAAGTTGTATTTATCCATGAATATTTTTCATAGAAAATAGTTTAATTATTCAATACAAATTATAAGTCGTCGCTATTTAACACCTTACATATTTTGTGATAACTTTTTTGTTGTCAGTAAATCATAGATTGTATGAGACGATAAAATATTTTTCATTAATTATTTGTATTATTAGTGACGAAATAAATGTTATAATTAAATATAAATTTTCGTAGCTAAAATATATAATATTTAAGTACGAACTCTATTTTATCGATATTGTAACAATATATTTTTTGGATAAAATATTTTTGTGTGCAAAATTTAGTAAATGATATTCAAAAAGTATTTTGTCATGAATTAGATACTTATTAATGATGAAATAATGTCACTAATTACTTTAAATTTGTGACTAACACTACTTAAGAAATGATGCCAATTAATTTTTTGGTGGGGAGCTTTAGTAGACAAAACTCTGCTATGGATCTTTTATATTTCGTCACTAAAAGTACGTGTCGCATATATTTAAGCAAGAAAAGTAAATTTTGCCACTAAAACTGAATAATTACTGACGAATTTGATGTCGTAGTTTGTCATGAATTGCATACACTATTAGTGATGAAATAATGTGTCATCGATAACTTTAAATTCGTGACTAACACTACTTATAAAAATGGCGCCAAATAATTTTTTGGTGGGAAACCTTAGTGGACAAAAATTTGCCACAAATTCTTATGTTTCGTCACTAAAAGTATGTGTCTCATATATTTAATCGAGAAAAGTAAATTTTGTCACTAAAAGCGAATAATTAGTGACGAATTTGATGTGTAGTTAATAATTTCGTAGTTGTATATCATATTTGTTGTAGCGATATAAGCAAACCACCGGTCCAATCCCCAAGTAATGTGGGGATATATGGCTTGTGGCATGAGATACAACTAGGAACCAATAGTTTCATATCATTACCTTACGATAGTCCACTTTTCATTCGGCATTATTCTCTGTACTTTTTCAGAAGTGACAGTAGTGTTATAGCTCTCGATACAAAGAAAGAACAGGATATATTCATTCAACCTCCTAAGTTTATTGATCATTATATTCTCAGCTATAGAAAAGTTTTGAGTGGTAGTGATATGAGTTGTAGCGATATATAACTAGGGAGGGCGCAAAGTTTACTTAGCCTTGTAAGCATTTTATGAAAAAAAATAACCATTGGCACTCACGAAAGAGCAAGAAAATGTTAGAGGGTTTCCAAAACTTAGGAGTCGATGGCCATATAATAGGCTTTCCGGTATATATGGAGTGCGAGAATGTGTCTTTTCTTGTACAACGTCCCCCAAAAGTGTATCATGATCTATACAATTATGATACCAACATCAATGTATACAAAAAAAAATGTTTCAGTTCCGGACTTAGTTGATTATCCCATGTATTGCTTCCACTCAACATTATCTTGTGTTTGTAAGACACCCTCCAATTATATAACGACTGCTCAGCAGGCGTATGATAACATTCAAATATACTTCTTGAAAAGAAATATAAATGATCCTAAGCAATATATTTACCCAAATATGAGTCGTGGTCAATCCCACAGAGAATATTAAAGAATATTATCAATAGCAAATATTTAACTTGATAGTCGTTATATAAAAAATGGTGATTTTAAATTAAAATAAAAATAAGAGAAATAAAAATAGCTTTGAACTAAGTATTTATTTATATCCAAATTAATAAAAATAACTAGGAATGTGTTCCCCATAAGCTCATAACGCGGTAATCCTAGTAATAGCGATTTTCCCCAGTGTTATGCATACAAAGTGATAAGTTATGTATCTCTAAATCCGTGGTCTGACATCTAGAGAATCTCACCCTTTACCTTAGTCCGGCTACATGTATATAATTTACTAACCCTTACCTTTACTTCATATTAAGCATCATAATTGATGTATGAGTTAGTTATTACTTTGAACCAATCGACACTATCCTATTAGACAGTATCCCACTAAATCAATGTTGATAATTATTTTCTTATTAACTAACTCCTTGGTCCGGCAAGTAGCAACAAGGCGAGTTCTAACGCATGCACTCGTTAAAAAGACTTATAAGCGAAAGAATTATCAAACATTCAATAACCTATTTGAGAATTGCTTAATTACTATTCATAGTTTGTTAATTACTCATTGTTCCCGCAAACCTAGTTGTGAAGCTTAACTACTCATTATCTCAAAAACACAATCAAAATTTATTAAAATAAATATGTTTGTGTTAATCATAAAAAGTTAAGAACAATAGCTAAAGTATCTTTTTATTAATAACAAATACAAAAAAATAATAAAGGAGAAGAAAGAATAAAGTACACTTCTCCGTCCTCCACGACGGCTCTTACAAAGCTCCAAAGCTAGAAGAAAATTTATATTTTCTGTGTTGTATCTTGATTCTTGGCCTCCTATATATAATAATGTATATTTCCTATTTATCGATAAAGAAAACCATAAATAAAATAATTGAGTCTAACCTTTCATCTTTAATTTGTTTTAGCTCCAAACTTCTTCATTTTATCACAAAATTAATTCTACAAATAAAATACACAATTTAGCAAAATCTATAAAAAAAAAATTATGCTCAAACGGACAAATATATATAATAAATTTGAGGTAAATAATCATAGAAATATGTATTTTGGTCTCACATCAGAGTATATTGCTCAAAAAGTTTGAAGACATCAAAATATTTATTGTCGAAGGTACCAACTGTTGAAGTTTAAGGTTTGAGTCTTCCTGTTATGCCAGAGAAGGAGACACATTGGAAGAGTAGATTACTATATTTCAGGAAATGAATAAAACAATAGATATGGCGTTTGCACTTCATTATCTTATTCGTGAGTGTCAAAAACCCATGATTCGCTGTGATATAAAACAACATAAGATTCTTTTTGATAATGATCTCAGAGCTCAATTGGGTGATTTTTGTTTAGTGAAACTCGTATATGAATTTTGTAATAAAATTAGATGTATGGTCAAGATAATGAATTTCATACAACAAATATGTATACTATTCATTCTTTGAAGTATTGTCAAGCTACTCTTCCCGTCTACCTCCTTATCTCGTATGAAATTAAAAATTAAGCCTTAAAGTTCAATTAGTTGGTACCTTCGATAATAAATCTTCCAATGTCGTCAAACTTTTCATCAATATACGTCTGCTGACCAGTCATTATATAATTGGAGGAAGTTTTTGGAACAAAAGCTAATGTTATGTTGAAGCAACACATGGAATAATCAAGTGTATCAACAAGTGCAACATTTTTTTACACATTGATGTTTATATCATACTCGTAGACATTATGATACTACTTTGAAGGATAACATACCAAAATATACATTCGCTAGCGATCGATCCAATCTTAAAAGCTTCTGATATAGCCATTCTGATCTAAAACAAAGTTGTCCAAACTATGGGAAACCCTTCAACAACTTTTTTCTATCTCATAAGTTCCAATGACAGTGTACTTTCTGAAAATGCATACAGGGCTGAGTAAACCTTGCACCCTCCCTAGCCATATATCGCTTCCACACTAATTACTACCATTCAAAATTTTGTCATAGCTGGGAACATAATGATAAATAAACTTGGGAGTGTCAATGAATATACCCTTTTCTTTCTTTGTATGAAGAGCTAGAAAACTACCATGACTTCTAAAAAAAATAGATAATAACACCAATAAACAGATGGATATTGTAAGTTAAGGACGTGAAACAATTGGTTGTCAGTTGGAGTTCATGCCACAAGATAGATCTCTCTATTGAAAGTAAGTGAAACATATAGAACCAGTTTGAATTTTCAACCAGGTTACCATGGTTACCAATTTATATTGATCTACATTAGGGTGGTCAACCCGTAGGCGTGTTTTTTCTATCTCATTTTCTATGAATATTCAGATATGGAATCAATTGAAGCTCTCTAGTTAAGGGATTGAAAACAGAGTAACTCATAATTCACTCAGACTCAAAGAGAATCTGACCATTAAATTATTCCAAAATCACTATGCCAAAATAGAACATCGTCACATACTGAGTGATAGGAATAAAGGACAAATTTGTGGTTTATATCCTAGCATGTACGAAATTGACAAGTTGTGTAAAACTGACTTTATCGCTTACGAAAAATGTTTAAAACAATTCAAGATGAGATATCCTACTTTATAAATTCTTGAATAGAAGTTTATAGTGAACTACAAATATCAAATCCCAAAGGAAGATAATCTTTATAACAGTGTCATCCGGCATTTTCTGATAGACCAATGTAATCCTCTACTCTATTGTCGTTTCTCATGCCCTTAATTCTATATATTCTCTTTTCTAGTCTATAAAGGAAGACAACAAATGTTTTTCCCTAAAACAAGTTGGTGCTAAATAGTATAAAAATTTATCAGGAAAATCTTCGAAGTGATTCGGTAGATTCAGCTGAACAATCAATGAACTAGATATAAGGAACTATAATAAATTATTCTCATTGAGAGATCAAAACAACAATAAATTTGGCTAAGTGTTGGAACGATGAAGTCGACAAGGTTGTTGGCTACCTAAAGTGGGTTAAGTAAAAACTATTTATGTTCAAACATCCTCCTCCTTACAATTGGTGTTAGAGCGTGACGCTTCAAGTATTTAGATTATGGTGACGAACACTTAAATACGAGAACATGTACGAAGGATCTATGATTTCGTTGGCTTGATTGAGGAGCGGCTTGATTACCCAAACTAGGTTGATTTGCTCTTGGAGTTCTATGGTATGAAAATTTAATTTGAATTTTTTTCGTTCAAAAATGGTTTTAAATTGGGCTGACATCAAAGAACAATAAGTATAGAACCTTGATTTTTGAGAGGAGGTGTCTTTACAAATTTATGGCGTGATGAAGGACCATAAATTGAATTTGACAAAGTGTTTAAGGAAAAAGACATTCTTTATGTTGAACTTTCTGTCTTGTGTTTGGCCATTGCTGGTTCTAGAATAAATCATGAGGAGTATTCTAAAGTGAAAATTCCCGATCCTAAAGCATTTGGAGGAACAAGGAGTGACAAAAAACTTTAAAAATTCTTATGGGATATGGAAAATATTTAATTGCAACCCATGTACGTGATGAAGATATGGTGTCAATCACTACTATTTATCTTACCGATGATGCAATATTGTGGTGGCGTACAAGAATGACTGAAAAAGTAAGTGTTGAACATCCTAAGATAGAATCGTGGGAACTTTTAAAAAAAAGAGTCGAAGGATCAATTCATCCCTTGCAATGCAGGTTTAATTGCTAGGAACTGTTTGAAGACACTAAGGCAGACCAGATCTATTGGAGACTATGTCGAGGAATTTTTATTCTTTGATTATGGATAGTAAAAATATGTCTGAGAAGGATAAACTGCATAATTTTCTATATGGATTACATAAATGTGCATATAATGAACTATGAAGGCAGAGCATTAAAGATCTTCATTGTGCAATTGCGAAGGCAGATGCATAGGCAGACTTTCGTTTAGGACGAGATGATGCTGAAAATTCTTCTATTTCATTTAAGTCTAAGTGGAAAGACATAGTGAAGGATTGGAAGAAAAAATATCCCCATGTTGAAGAAAAGGTCAAAGAAAAGGGAAAACAAGAGGTTGGATCGTCCAAATGCATAGAAAAAGCTAGGTCTGATGGATGCATTATTTGTGATGGACCACACATAGAAACTGTGGCAAACTATTTTTATAAACTGTCCGAAACGGGCAAGCTATTTTATTTGTTTATTAGCTGACGGTGATGATTTAGAACAAGAAGAGGAGGCAGTAGTATGTGTTAATCCTATAAGTGTTTTGTTAGACAAAAAGGATGTTGCGGTAGCTCAATTTATTTCATCGTGGGCGATGAAGCAAACTTGTAAGGATGGTCTATTCGATCCCTTATCTAAGACATTCAATTAAATGGTAGAAATGAAAAGGTATTTAGAATGTCAACCTTGTCAGTTGGATAATCCAAGGAAACAAACTTGCAAGACTATGTTGGCGACACACTATTGACGAATCTTAGGTGTGCACAATGGAATCATGGCCTTATTTAAGGCAACAAGTGAAGACCTAGGACTTGATGGAATGTCATCAAGGTGAGGAGTCGACAAGGTAAAGTCATAACAATTTCGTGTGGGAATGTCACTGGTATCAAAGAAATTACAAGGATAAACGGCTAGCAAGGCCAACGCAAAAATGAAAGGGCAATGATGCTAACGTAGGATGAAGCAATGTCATAGATTTGTGACCGTGGCTTGGCAAAATTAAGTGGCAGAAATTAAAGTATGAAAAGTGTATGTATGGCAGTATTAAACATGGGAGAAACTCGTCCAAAAGGCAAGCAAAGTCAAAGCAGATTGGTGGTTACCAAACACATGTCAAGCATATGACCAACGGATACAAAAAGTGCAGAATTATCTCATTTCGTGTGGAACTTGTTTTTGGCACCTTATTTGAATTATTTTGAATATACAAAGTAGTTGTGGGGGGTCAACCATATACGATAGGGTAATACAAAGGACAACAAATGCTTTATTCTAATTACGTCACTTATCAGGAGTTGGTTGCACATAATGTTATAAATGTTCATGCTTCCTTTTGTGTAATTTCGGGGTTCAATTGTATTATCTATTAGGGAATACTAATTAGAGTGTCAAATATAAGTCAATGTATAGGATGATCTTAAAGTGCTAAGGTTGGTACGATTTGAGAGTGTTCTTGTATTCATTTTATTAATACGTGTTGGAAATTAAGTTTTCAATAAAACTGGTTGTCTTTGCCTCACTTTATATTTTTGTGGATGTATTATATTGTTTCTTACTGTTTTATGTTTCTAAAAAACGTCACAGAGTTAATCTCAACAAGTTGCTGCCTATTTTTCCAAGTTAACACCAAAAAAATCCTAAATTTGGCTAAGTAGTGAAGGCTAAAGTCGACAAGGTTGTTGGTTGCGTAAAGTAAGTTAAATCAGTGAACAATTTGTGTTCGAAGATCAGCCCACTTACACCTTCCATGTATTCTTTCATGGTGAATGGGGTAGAAAATGGTTATTTTGTGGAAAAGCGAGGAATACGATAAGAGGACCCATGACGCCCCTACTATTTATATTGTTTATGGAGTCTTTAACAACGGTCTTGAAAATTATGAGGGGCTTATCAAAATTTTTGTTTCATTCAATATTTTAATTTGGTAAGCGTACAATATGTTTATTGCAGGAACACTACTTAAGGAATTCCTTTTAATTTAAATATTATTGGTTTTACAGTGCGTACTTTCCTGTTAGATACTTGGGCCTACCACATTCCTCTAAGAAATGACGCAAATTGGAGACATCAATTAAATGAAAAATTCAACCAAAGGACCAAGAATGACTATGGAAATATACTATCATATGGTAACATATCTATTGTAGATGGAAGCAACACAAGATAATTTTTTAACTTCTTAACTAGAAATAGCAACAAAGTATTACATAAAAGAAAATACATACTAGTTTCAGTGTCCTTAGAACCTTGAGCCACTTTAAACAATTTTTTTGCTGTCTAGATTCAAAAGGATCTGCAAGTTTACATGTAAGTTGTAGAAAACCAACACTTCAATTCAGCTAACAAAAAGAAAAGTTTCAAAAATAAAATAAAAATTACTATCACTTTTTTGAGCTGAATGAGGCACTCCAATAAATTTTTATTTCTACTTATTAACTTCAAATGCATAAGAAAATTTTGATAGAAGTCAGCAAAAATATGAAGTCCATGCCCATATAATAACAGGATGAATACAAAGGACATTAAGTAGACAAAGCTAACCAAAATTTCTTGATCAAATAGATTAAATGGACTAATCATTTGCAAATTATCACTTCTTTGAGCAACTCGATTAAATTTTGCTTCGTAAAAGAGGGTGTCATCGTCTTTCATTGGATAAAAATTAAGACACACAACGATACTAGTCTTTGTTAGCTTATTTTGACTATACGTTGTTGTAGTACTTCTATTTTTGCATAACAGAGTCGGTTTTTCAACATAAATTCCTAATCTCTGTCCTCGAGCCCTTGCATCACTTATCAAAGTGTACTTATTCATTTCATCTCCTTGATAGAAGGGAGCATTGTCTTCCTTTTTGTAAAACCCCATAGCCAAAATAGACCAAAAATCCATTTTTTTAGAAAAATCTGCAGGTGCAACCAACGAAGGGATCGACGGTCCGTAGGACAGAGGACGGTCCATCCTACACAACCGTCGATGGGATCAGAAACTTCCAAGAACTCAGCCAGGATAAATAGGATAATTCTTGATCGACGGTCCGTAGGTCAGACGACGGTTCGTAGTGCGTGACCGCCGATCAAAACTGAGTCGTAGACTTGTTTCTAACTTCTTTTTATGTTGTGAGTCATTTGATAGTGTGGAATTGATGTTTCCCTAGAATTGAGGGTAGTACTCTTATCTATGTAAGGTGATAATGTGCGTTTGTTTGACCTAGAAGTTACCTTACATTAATGTTGAAAGAAAAGAAAGAGTCCTTAAGGCTAAGTCTCCTCTATTTTATCCCCTAATGATGTATGACCTTGGTATCTATTGTATTGTCTGAAAAACCTTATACGGTTAAATAATATGGTCTAACTTGATAATTGGAGGATAAATTTCCTACGTGATAAGGTTTAGAATACCTTAGTGTTTCTATGTTACTTAGTGTAAATTCCTTCTAAAGTTGTAATTACTTTTTAGTGATGAAAATGAAGGTTGTTAAGTTAAGATCCTCTTAAGATTGGGTTAAGTTACTCTTAATTGGGTTTGACCTAAGTTGAAGATGGTGATTGAATAGTAAGATTGTAGATATTTTCTACCTACACCTTCTATTTTGTCTTGAACTTGAAACTAATAAATTCTTAGTAAGCTTGTTCATGAATAGTGTTCTGCATAAAGTATGAATTGCATGACCTTTATATGGATGGTTTGTATTGATTGACATTACCTTAAAGATATTGTGAAGATTCCAAAATGCATGAAAGAAATTTTTTGATAAAATCCATGCTTTCTCGTGTTGATTTGAATCTTGATATGCTAGTTGTGCATTTAACTTCATGAGATAAGGTAAGAAGAATGGTAATAGTCACTTAAGAGGTGAAATGTTTAGCCTTATAATGGAAAGTTGAGTATTTTTAAAATGAAATATGTTGAATCTCTTGAAAACTATGTGATTATGGATTGTACAACATTATTATAGGCTCACTATTAAAAGATGAAAGCATACGTGGCTAAGTAATCATGTGTGTGCCTATGATTTGTATTTTTTTCCCCCAAATGATGCTTATTGTGAAGGTGACTACTATGTTAGGCATTGAATTTTTGTTAAATTACTTCATATTTATTATGATGTGCTTGATATGACCTACCACTTAGAGTTCACTAGGAAGGAAACCTGAGCATGCCTTGGTTTAAAAGTTTAGAATTTCTCATTTTAAGAGAAAATTGAACTTGTACATTGCTTAGGTGTAAACTCATGATACATGTAAGTGTGTTGAGGAGAAGGACATCCCTCTATGGACACCACTAAGCATTGATGATTGAGTATGACCTTTATGGCACTAGGTCTAACTCCTAAGTTCTTTGTCGATTCAATTAACTCAAGTCTATGTGCATTGAAGTAAGAGTTACTAATTGCTTCTGGAGTGTTGTTGAAATCTGCCAAACTGTGACTTAAAGAGTAGTTGCACAATGAGATCTTAATGAATTGAAATGTAACGACCATGTTATGATTAAGAGAAGGATGTTCCTCTTATGAACATGATAAGAACCTTTGTGTTTGATGCATTTAGAGTGAGTGAATGAAAGTTTTGCTTATTTTGTGCATTGAGTTCTATGTGATAATGTTATAAATGTTATGAACTTATCTATGATGCATTAAAGTCTTTGTTGTGATTAAAGTGTCCTAAGTGTCATTCGAGGACGAATGTTCCCAAGTGGGGGATATTATAAGAACCCCAAAATGAGTTAGGTTTTCTAGAGACTAACATGTTTGTCTTAAGGTTCTAAGGTCCTAAAATGAATTATAATATGGTTTAGAGGCAGTGTGTGAAGTTTGAGGTGATTTGTAAGTCAAACGTCAAAGAACGACCAAGACGTTCGACGACTAGTCACCTATGTGTCTCATGTGTCCATGCGTGTTTATATATTGTATGACATGAGATTACGAAGTCTTAAAATGAGTTATAATTATTTTTTGTTGTAGTATATTGATTTTCGTGAAGTTTGGAGTACAAACGTCCAAGACGTTGGAAAGTTAGCCCTTAAGATGCTCAATGTGTGTCTTGATGGGGCCTAGCCTGTTTGGACGTTATATATGTATTTTTCCGGTGAAACTTATGTGGGAGGACAGAAGGCCGGTCGAGACACTACCTCTATAGTGTCAATTGACGAACAAAATGACGTCCAGTTGGTTGAACAACATCCCGTTGGTGAGGTCTCTTTGATGGAAAGTTAGACTTGGCAGGTATCAACCCAAAAAGAAGCCAAGGTCAAATGGAAACAAGCCAAAGGACAGCCAGTCGAATGACCAAAAGACAATGGATGGTGCCGTCGATGTTGCATTACAACTGGTGCCTTGGGCACTACTTTATTGAGGGGTGAATGGGAAATTAACCCCACGTCCTAAACTGACCCTAATAGATTTAATTAGATATTTTTGGGTGTATATAATCAATAAAACTCGTGAACAACCCATTCCCAATCTCCTCTACACGAAATTGAACTTTCCCTCCAAAAATACTCTCCAAAGAAACCTCCATCGTTGTTGAAGCTCAAGAACATCTTGAAGCATGGATTCCTATGGTTTTTTCACAAAGTTTTTGAGGTGTTCAAGTAGATAAAGGTATGGTTATCCTTCATTTCTAAGTAACCTTTGACTTGGAAAGTTCTTCTAAATGTTTTCAAAGAAAATTTCATGATCAAAGTTGTTCATCATCAATATATTCATGGGTTCTTTATAAATACATTTTAAATGGTTATATCATGAAGAATTGATGGTAATGTATTGGTTTTAACGTGATTTTTATCCATTTGCATGATGAACCAATGTTCCTTCCCTAAATCGATTTAGTCCTTGCATGGGCTTTGTGATCTTGATTGGTTATCGATTAAATTGTGATTCTATTACGTTTATATGGTTATATATACTGTTATTTATATCAAATAATGTTGAATTGATGATGAAGGATCCATATGGATCAACGTATGAATAATTGAACATGTTTAGCCTAGTTTTCCATGATTCACTGTAACATTGGTCTTTTAATGATTTAATGTTGAATTCGATTATGGGAAGATGATAACAACTATTGTTTTAAGCTGAAATTATAGATGAATTGTGGGTATAAATCCTTGATGATCAAATTAAATAATACTTGCATGAATTTATCTACTTTCTTCGAAGCTATTAAGTAGTAACTTGTGATCTTTATGTCGGGATGTTTTCTATACGACTCGATTATTGTTGATTGTCATTAGCTATACAAATTAGGTACGAGGCATCCAAGTGTCAAGACTAGGTATCATAGCACATGATTATTTAAAATGATCATGTAGATTAAGCAGTGCCCATGGATATAGTGAGGATCCTTGGGAGAAGAAGTGCGCAGCAAAACATAGGCAAGTACAAGTTCAAGTACATGTGCTACCGGCTAAAAGACCAAACAACCAAGCCCAATCAAATTATGTTAGGGCGGTTAGGGAGCAGGCGTGCGTCGGGTCAAGCCACATGGGGCCTAGATTCCTAACCAATCCCAGGCTCTAACAAACTTACCTAACTAGCTAACTAATCTAGGACTAACTAAAATAAACTAACTAGTGTGACCGAAATCATAAGACCTAACCGGGTGACATTAGCCGAGTAGCTAACTGAAGAAATATCCTAGTACCTAACATAGGATGGTCCAAAATGGTTGGTTATGGTCCTAGTGACTTAGGAGTACTAAAGTAATCACCCTAGGTCACTTAATTGATTAAATTAGCAACTTAATTAAGTAATGAAAATTCATGCTCAAACCCGAAACCTTTAGCAAATTTTCAGAATTTGGCTATGTGAAATGCTCTCCTATTTTTAGTCAATTTAGGAGGGGCATTTTGGTAATGAGCTAATTTATTCATTTAATTAATTTAATTAGCCTATGTTGAATTATTCAATATTAAGTTCCTAATACATAGACTCACGTTTAACTAGGTAAGAAACTCTCGACTGAAAATAGTGAACAAACGTAAGAAAAATAGAAAAATGCTCTTTGTTCTCCGTAGGTGATTTCAAGGCGATTCTTCAAGATTTTCGTGCAAAGTATAGGGTGATGTTTGTAGATTCATCCTACAGTACGGTCATGGTTTTCTCTATTTTATTCCTTTCCCAGGATGCTTTTCAAACATTTTGAATTCAAGAAAACCGAAACTAGGGTTGTTCCCAATGAAATTTTGAAATGTCTATCTCCCTAGTTTGTCCTATTTCCGATTCTAGTAGTATGTATAATGCAAATCTCGATCATGTTGTTGGTATATGGTGCTGACTGATCATTATTTGTAGGTTTCTCTGATTTGATAATGTCGAATGAGACCTATAGGTTAGATCCTTATGATTAGAGTATCATTTACATAAGATAAGGAACGTTGTAATGTCTAACTGTGTTCAAGAAGAAGAAAATGTTATAAGTCGTTTATGAAATTCAGTTTACTGTTGAAAGGGTTGAAGGTATCGATTACTGTGTGTGTTTACAGTAGATATGTTTGTAAGTGTTTGGAATGCAATGTTTCGAAGAAGAAATAAGTATGAAGATCAGAGATAGTTAATGAATCTTCAATTCCAAATAAACTTTATATCTTGGCCAAACTAAGTGCTGAATTGTTCTTATTAGCTAATCAAATGTTAAAGTTGGCTTGCTTAAAATGATGAGATTACAATAGTATATACATGAATTTAATTGTCTTGGATAGTGATAATATCATGACAAGTTGGTTAGTGAGAGTTTGCTTTATGCCAATAAGTTGGCTAGTATTATTATTTCCAAAATATGATATAAAGTTGGCCAATGACTAAGTCATACAAATCTTATATGGACAATGTAAATTATAAGGTTTCTTGTAAGTCCAAATACATGTTTAAGATTGACTTGACAAGTTGTAACTCAATGAACTCATAACCTAGGGTATGCAAATGAACACATACCTTATCTAAATGAATTTGTGAACATAGTAGCACATTAAATAAGCCATTATAACTTTCATAAAAAATGACACAAGACTACCAAATAAAATTGAATAAGACAAGGTGAGTAATGAAAACAACTAAAATCTTATGATTCATAAAGTTGACCTAGAATGTGGTGTTAAAGGAATTGAGACAAGTCTCACTTGCACCAAAACAATTATGTTAAAGATACTCACATAAGAGAGTGTTAGAAATCGTTAGACAAGTATCATTCACACGAGAATGTTAATGTAAGTTTTAAGTTCACATTCATCAAGTATATAAAGGGGTGATAAGTCATCCATTGAGCTAAGCATATCTCATACTAGAAGCAAGATTCCATAATGTATGAGTCAACTCTAAAAGTTGTAAACTATGATAAATTGAACTAAGCACCGATAGAATAGTAATGAGCTTGTTTCAAGCACATGTAAGCCTCATGAGAGGAAATTACCACCAAGGTGTATAAGGGACATTGATCTATGTCTCCAGCAAAGGTTACTAGATAGTGATTCCACCTAAGAAAGGTAGGAAGTATTCAGTTTCACTTTGTCTAGTGAACCACCTCTTTTGAGTGTGGGGAAGACACTAGTTTTCATGTTAGATCTCATGATTTATGTCTGTTAAATGCTAAATATTTCACTAAGAAAGTACGAAACAAAGAAAAAAAGCACTAGGAAGATAAGGGGTGTTCAGATAGGATGACCAAAGGGTTAGGCTAGACTAAGTAATGATGTAAGTCATTCTTAGCTACGTAGAAAGATCCCAATGAAAGTCATAAAATAATATTCTATGTCAACTAGCATGTTCAAAAGGAACATGAAATCAAGGAATAAGTAATGTAAGTTTAAAGAGAACTAATTAAGTAAAAGCCCAAGTATATCAAATCATCTGTGTTTGATAAGAATGAAGTTTTAACAGTTATTGAATTATGCCAATAGAGGGAGCAAAACATAATGACTCATCGATTGGAATATTAATATATGCCTCAGCATCTTCATATTATGCAAATGATCAAATAATAGGCATAGCCAATAAATATTGCCTTATAATGACTTCGTGCCCAATTTAACAAGAATGAAAAAAATAACTTGTGAGTAGGGTAGCCAAATCATCTCCTTGCTTGATAAATTGTAGAAATGGAACTACAATAAATCATTGCACTAGTAAGTAAAACGTAGGATCAAAGGAGATCATTGAACTACACAACAAAACGAAGAAAAGACTGAAAAATAAACTAAGTCTGGGGAGAGGACCTCTCGGCCTAAAGGGAGCAAATGTATTAAATTTTGCTCGAGTTGTTCTAATGTTATGTTCATGATTCCAAGGTCTTATGTTCATATAGAGAATGAGTTGTGTGCTTTAAATGCATGAAAATATGTCATATTCGTAGCATGATTCATAAATAAGGAATTAGGAGAGTAAAGTGACTTCATTTTCCAAAAATAGCATGTTGCTATAGGAAGAGCTTTACTTGATCATGCATATTCCTTATGTGCTTATGTGCATAATCCCATACTTAGTACAAGTGTGTACTAACCCATATACAATTACTACTTTTATAGGTGCAGTTCCTTGATGGAGATTGAAGATCAGTTGACGCTGTATGGCTCGTACCTCCAGACTTTGGTAGGCCCTTTTGAGTTTAAGGATTATGATATACCGTGGTTTCACGGTATAATTAATACTTTTTCCTTAAGTTTAGTGTGTCCGAAAAGCCTTTTTGTGCTAATTTTTATATAAGTTTCTCTTTGTTTTGCAGGAAATCTGTCCAAAGCTGAATGCGGAGATTTTTAGCGAAGAAATGCAGAAGAGACCACCTACGGAGCTTATGACGGTCCGTCGTGCTTGTGACGGTCCGTAGGTGGCAGCGTAGTGCAGCTGCTGAAGGAAGATGGGGAAGTCTGACCAAGTGTGGGATTACGAAGCTTGTGACGGTCCGTCGTGGCTATGACGGTCCGTCCTGCAGGTTTGTCGTGAAGTTCAGAGAAGTGATCCCAGTACTCAGATTCCAAGAGTTGAAGTGTTTTTAAACGAAGGCCCTCGACGAACCGTTGTGCCTATGACGGTCCGTCATACTTGCCGTCGAGGGTAATGAAGAAGAGAAGCAGAAGAAATTGCACAAGTATGGGACGACGGCGTCCATGACGGTCCGTCGTGACCACGAAGGTCCGTCGCGAGGTCCGTCGATCCAGCCGCGTTTATGCAGATTTGCAGCAATTAGAATTCTTGTTTAATTAGGTTTTTGTTTTTTTATAAATAGTTCGAAAAACCTCGTTTTTGAGGTTAGACACCTGATAGTTAGACTCTTAGATTGTTAAAACTCCGTATTGGTAAACATTGTATTGTGAGATTCTTGATAATCATTAGACTTTTCGTGAGATTATTGATTACTTTGAGAATTCTTGCAAGTGATTTTTGGTGATTAATCAAGCAATCTTTTGGACTTTATTCTTTCTCATTGAAGTAAGTACATGAATTCTTATTTAATATATTTGAATATTGTGTTTATGGCTATGAGTAACTAAACTCCATAACTAGGGTTGTGGGAACCATAGGAAAATAATGAGATAAACCCTAGCTAAAATAACAATTCTAGAATAGTGTCTTGCATGTATTAATAATTCTTTCGCTTAGAAGTCTTTTTAACGGATGATCAACGTTAGAACTCGCCTTAATGCTACTTGCCGGACCAAGGAGGTAGATAATAGGAAAAAAATTATTAACATAGATTTAGTGTATACTATCTAATAGGCTAGTATTGATTGGTACGAGGTAATAACTGAGTCAAATATCGAATACGATGCTTAATATGAGGTAAAGATAAGGGTTAGGATAGCAACACACGTAGCCGGACCAAGGTGCGGAGTGAGATTTTCTAGATGCCGGACCAAGGATTTAGAAATACATAACTTATCACTTTGCATGCAAGATACTAGGAAAGAATTGTTATAGTTAGAATTATCAAGTTGTGAACCTGTGGGGAACACGTAAACCCTAGTTAATTTGATTAATCTATTAAATCCAACATTCAACTTTCAAAGCTGTTAAGTGTCTCCTACAATTGCATTATTTATTTTCACTCATTTAGAACTAGAAACCCCCCTTTTTATTGTTTTTACTTTCCAAGGAAGTCATTGACCAAACAATAGTAATAACAAGTTGAAGTTAAGTCTAGACTATTTTCCTCGTGGGAACGATCCCAACCTCACTAGTTGGGTTATTTACTTGACACGACCGCTTTACTTCTTATTTGAGAAGTAAGTTTGAGCGTATCAAATTTTGGCGCCGTTGCCGGGGAATATAGCTTTTAGATTAACTTGAACTTATTACTATAGTTTAGTTGATATTTTCTTGATTTTACTTTGTTTTATTGTTTTTGATTTCTTTTCAGAATCATCCTCCTTGTATGCCAAATACACGGAGAGGAAGAGAACCCTTGTGTCCCTACGATCACGAGTTGGAGCGTACACTGCACAATATGAATCGACACTAGGGAATAAATGATGAGGATCCGAACCAAAACATCCCAGATCCCGTTGATGTTCATGGTCAGATGTTACCCGATGCTCCAGGTGAACATCAACAGAGGGGACAAAATCCCGCTCCATGGCCCCAAGCATACTACAGAGGCTATGATAACATAGCAGATTCGGATGGGCCACTGGTTTTGCCTCCTCTACCCACAGGCCACACTTTTGTGGTAACTAGTAGTCTGATGCAAATGCTCACTGCCAGAGGTTTGTTTTCAGGGCTACCTTCTGAGGATCCACATGCCATATAGCTAAGGTAAGGGAAGTGTGTAAAAGTTGTGTGGGGAGGGC
>NC_028640.1:15710764-15711377 GCF_001406875.1 Solanum pennellii
GGGAGAAACACCTTCGCAGTGCAGTCCACTCACAACCCAGCCACAGATGAGATTCGTGAATAAATGGCCCAGATGAGAACCGAGCTTGGGTTGGTACACAAACATGTCACTGGGGGTGTAGAAAAGATAAATGCAGTCAACTACTTTGCTAAACCACCACCTCCTAATGATGAATGCTATTATGCAGAGGACACTTATGCAGTAAATGAGCAGATGGGGGGTTTCCGACCAAGCGCCCAAGGCTCAAATCAGGATAACTGGCGCCAAGGTCAAGGGAACCAAGGTCGGAATTATGGTAACTACAATTGTGAGGGTCATTATGTCCGAGATGGAAGCTAGAACCGCGACAACAACTTCAACAGGGGTAACTATGCTAATAGAAACGACAGGAATGGGCCCTATGTCCCTCCTCAAAATCGTGAAGTTACTCCTAGGGATGGTGGAGATAGTATGGCGCGAGTTGAGGATATGTTGCACAAAATGATGAGGAGGTTCGATGCCAGTGATGAGCACATTAAAGAATTAAGGGGTGATTTAGCTAGTATTTGGCAAAAAGTTGATACACATGCAATTTCGATTAAACAGATTGAATTTCAAGTGGCCCAATTATCTG
>NC_028640.1:15711690-15713782 GCF_001406875.1 Solanum pennellii
GTGCTTGTAGACAGTTCTGGGGTGCCTTGTCTTCCGGGCAAGCTCAAGTCCAAATGGACTGGTCCTTACTTGATTACCCAAGTATTCGCTCATGGAGCAGTTTAGTTAAAAGCCAAGGAGGGAGTGTGGTTTAAGAGGAATAGAGATAGAATAAAACTCTATTTTGGGCATAAAACAGTGGGGAATGAAGTGATAGAGGCATACCATCTTGATGAAGGCTGAGTAATCAAGTGTCCCCAGTCGTGCCGCGACATTATATCAGGCGCTTGTTGGGAGGCAACCCAATACTTATAGTCTTTTTAGTAATGGTAGCATTTTTCTATTAATGGGTTTTAAATTTGCAGGCACATCACCAGGAAATTCTGCAGAAAAATTACTCTGCAGCAGTCACTGACGGACACATCGACGGAACGTTGTGCCTGCGACGGACCGTCGTATGCATCCGTCGTACCTGGTATATTTTTCTGTTAATTTGAAACTAGGGCACACACGACGGGACCAACGACGGGTCATCACAAATGTGACGGACCGTCGTCGGGGTGCCATCACGTGATTAATGAGGTATACCCGACCCGACCCGGCTGGACCCTTTTTCAAAATCAGACCGTTTAAAATCCCCAACCCCTCATTTCACCCCCATTACTTCATTATTTCTCCCATTACTCTTCCCTTCTCAACTTCCACAATCTATTCCTCTACCAACCACCGATCATTGCCCTCTCACAATTCTCCAAAGCCCTAAAGTGTTATCTACTAGTGGAAACTGCTGCTGTGAGTGTCTATCTTGCCAATGAGTACTTGTGCATTTGTTTTTCTCCATTTCTAAGGTATGCGTCTCTAATTTATACTCATTTATCTTTCATTTTTATTTATTAGTTAGTATTAGCTTATTTCTTCGTCGTCTATTGTTTCCTTTATATGATTATGTCTAAACCTAGGCTCAAAATGTTCGAATTTTCCATGTTGACAACCCTAGACATAGGTGCTGTTGCATTACTAGCCTCCTAGGTAGTTCGGATAGACAAACATAGGTCCAAAACACTGTAAGACCATGTGGGTTCATCGGGGATGCATGGGGTACCCCCAGTTCTGTCACTGTTATTCAGAACGAGACCCCGATGACGGACCGTCGTACCCACGATGGACCGTCATAGGGTCCATTCCAAATGCCCTAGCACCCTGTCCCAACGGACTCATGTGACGGACCGTCGTCTTCACGACGGTCCGTCCTGCACAACCGTTCCGGTTGTTAGAGACCCTGTTTCTAAGGGTCTCTCATTTTGTTTCCAAGTGTTTCCCAACAAACACATGCGACGGACCGTCGTCTTCACGACGGTCCGTCCTGCACAACTGTTCTGGTTGTCAGAGACCCTGTTTCTAAGGGTCTCTCACTTTTTTCTAAGTGTCCTTCAACGGACACATGTGACGGACCGTCATACCCACGACGGTCCGTCCTACACGACCGTCATGATGGTCAGAGACCCTTCTTCTAAGGGTCTCCATATTTTTTTAAGTGTCCTACGACTGACACCTACGATGGACCGTCGTACCTGTGACGGTCCATCCTGCATATACCGTCATGCTAGTCAGAGACTCTTCTTCAGGGTTCTTTATATATACATAGACTAAGTAAAACACGACGAACCTCATGAAGGTCTTTCATAGCCACGACGAGCCGTCACCAGGCCCGTCGTGTGATACAGTTTCAATAGCAATGACACACTATTTTCAATGTTTTAGTTCGTATGGTTTTGCTTGTCTTGTTTGCCACTACTCGTACTAATATTGACCCATTACAGGTACTATTTACTATGGCACCCAAGCAAGACCGCACCTACGCACGCGGGCGATCGAAGTCTGTCGCCCCGTCGGCCCGTATGGTCATGGGCTCTGATGATGAGCGTGACCCTGAGTACGTGCCCCCAAGCACTTCTGCCCCTTCCCGTGCTGCGCGTGCTCCCAGAGCCACACCCAATAAGGTGGCGTCCGGCGTAGTCACTGCCTCCCAGTCTGATGAGGAGCGCACACTGACCGGCACACCCTCTGGGTCAGCCACAAATGAGGAAGGAGCGTCTGGCTCCTTAGGAGTATC
>NC_028640.1:15714458-15745356 GCF_001406875.1 Solanum pennellii
AAGGAGTAATGACTCGAACACTCACTTTGGAGCGGCGGGTACTTACAGGGAGCCTCCCATCGATGCCTGAGATCCACAATCTCTTCACCAGGCATCGCTTGGAGTGGGCAGCACGTCATTTGGGACGATATAGCGAAGAAATGAACCGAGAGTTCTACGCATCCTACGTAGCGACTCTCCGATCACAGATCGATAGGCGGGCTGCCCCCGCTAAACAGGCCCACTGTAGCAGGTCTGAGTCCGGGGCGTACAGGTTGACATTTTCTTGCCAGCCATCTGCCGGTTTCTATACGGCGAGAGTATTGATGCTTCTCGGACCCCCCTCACCGCCGAGTTCGACTACCGCTGGCAGATAGTCAAGGATGGCCAGTTCTTGCGCGAGCCCGCACAAAGAGAGACCACCAAGAGGTGGATGGCCCTGCACCTGTATGTAGATGGAGAGGGTGCCGATTGGGTGACTGAGCAGAAGGGGGCCATCAAGAAGGCCAACCTCACGTTCACAAAACAAAGTTCCTGTGGCTGCTTGTCCGTCACTGCCTCTCCCCCACAGCTGCTGACAACATCGTTACCTGGGATCGAGCAGTGTTGATGGTAGCGATGATAGCCGGATTCGAGGTAGACTTTGCATGGCTTCTCCAGGCAGTCATGCACGAGAGGGCATTCAAGGTCACTACCACCTACCCCTTCCCGTGCATGATCTTTTCCCTTTGCAGGTCCGCAGGTGTGCCCATATGGCACGTAGATCAGCTGAAGACCCCGCAGGGCACCGTTGACGTCGGCCTCATCAGAGACGAGGCCAATGAGTTGGCCCCAAGTAGAGGGCCCCGTCCAGAGCTGCCACCACTTGCTGATGACCTTGCTGATACAGTAGCCCAGGCCCGCACAGCTACAGAGGCATCCACTGACACTACCCCGGTCGAGTCTATCCCGGGTAGTAGCACAGCCCCGAGCTCCTCTCGCACAGCCCCTCTACCGATACTGGTCCCTCTTGCAAGGGTCCAAAAACTAGAGGCACAAATGGCAACTCTTCTGCATCATATCCAGCCGTGGATGCAGAAGTCGATTGCTGAGTCCGAAGAGCGCCTAGAGAGGAAAATGGTGCAGTTTACAGAGCGGAAGATCGCTGAGGTTAACCAGCGCCTGGACTCCTTCGAGTTGAGAGTGCTAGCCCGACCAGCCCCTCCGGTGGATGTGACAACTGTTCAGGCTGCAGTCGACAGTCTTCTTACAGACATCGACACGATCTTAGAGGCTAGGGTGCCGGAGTCTGAGGCCCCTCATGTCGAGCCTGCTGAGGACACGGTGTTGGCGGCCCTTTTTGCTACTTCTGACATTCCACCACCTCCCCCTCGAGAGAGTGCCAAGAGGCGTAGGGGTCGAGCAGAGGACGAGGCGCGAGCAAGGAAGAAGGAGCGCCGAGAGATGGAGGCTGCGCGGAGAGCCTCACTTGCTGAGGAGGCGGCGCACCAGATGAGAGCGTCAGAGTTAGCGGCTGGGGCGTCTAGCTCCCGCACTGTAGATATAGCTGGAGGCACTACTGATGGTGCGGTTGTTGCTGAGGACACCACTGAGGGTGTCCAGATTGCAGAGGACGTGGGTTCCGGGGAACCGGACCCACCATCTTGCTGATCGACGGCGCTTTGCGCCACAGGTTTGCTTCACCTACCACTCTAGTATTTACATTTTTATGCATTGGGGACAATTGCATGCTTTTTTGTTGGGGGTGGGGTAAATGGATAGTGAGTGTTAGGGTGAAGTCTGAGTAGCCCAATTCACTATCCTCTTTTGGGGTTTTCTTGCCTGTGCTCTTTTTCCCCAAAAGAGTGATTACTTTTTCTGTTGAACCGGCATGTTTATATCTTTTGTACTTAGTTTAATTTTGGAGCATGATGGCTAAAATGATATCCTGAGAAACTGGAAAATAATGCATGACTAGGCATAGTAACTGATAATTGTGTGGCTCTAAGCATGAAATAGAGTTACACTATTGCATTACCCTAAGTCTTAAATTCGAACTAGGTGTCTGACAATCTGGTATAGTGATGAGATGTCAAGTGAGTGTGAGGAAAATTTGAATAGTCCACTATTGGTACAGAGCTAGAACTTTCCTGGTTAGTCCTGCTAAATGTAAGCTGTAATAGACAATTAGGAAAGGATCATAGGCCCTTATTCAATCTAGCCCATTTCTAGCCTAAATAAAAGAAACCAAATGAAATTTATCCTTCTTTGATCCAAATAATCTGAGAGCTTAAAATTAGACCTTTCTTTTTTCACCCCAACTGATCTTTTCTGGTAACAACGTGTTGGCCCTGGTCTCTCCTTGGACATGTGCACCTCAGCTTATGCCAAAAGCATAAGTTGAGGGTGGCTAATGCAGGAAACCTTCGTTATGGCCCTGACCCAATTTTGGGTATTGTGTACCTTGACTCATGGCAAAGCCATGAGTTGAGGGTGGCTATTAGGAGGAATGCTCTGGAAAGTGGGGTTGAAAGAACAAAGAGAGAGAAGGAATAGAAGTAATGTGACTCAAGAATTCGTTGAAAGAAAAGTAAAGAAAAAGAAAAATATACAAGAAATACAAGCAAGAAAAGAAGAGAGTCACTTACACAAATGAAGAAAGAAGAGAAAATAGCAAAGTGAAAAAAAAAATATGAGAAACTGGGCGAGATAAAATGATAGAAAGAGGGAAGGTTTAGCTGATATGTCAAGGAGGGCAAAAAGTCACTAAAGTATACCTAAATATACCCTACCTGACCCTGAGCCTATGTTACAAGCTAAGAAAGTACTATCGTGATCCTAAGGGTTGTATAGCGAACTTAAGGCAGTGAAAATAAGGGCAAGCTTATGGCAATAGGTATGAATGAGTGTGACTTTGTTCTGAGAGCGAGTGTTGAAAAGTAATCCTTATACTCAAACTGAAATCATTGTGTGAAAAATGAGGATTTTGTTTTAAAGTGAGGACACTAGTTGCAATACCGGAATTGTTAGCACCTCGGTGAGAAATTGAAGAGGATAGGTGTTAATGCATGGTGAGTCTGTGTCATGTTCTTATCCCACAAAATTCAAGCCTAATAGTGATAGCATGCATATATTTGATGAGATTAATTGGGATTGATAGCCAAATGATTGCAAAGGATAAAACATGGATACTATTGTACAAAGATTGTGTAGTGAGTCATAGTGCGTCGCTTGAGGACAAACAACGAATTTAAGTTGAGGGTGTTGATATACCGTGGTTTCACGGTATAATTAATACTTTTTCCTTAAGTTTAGTGTGTCCGAAAGCCTTTTTGTGCTGATTTTTATATAAGTTTCTCTTTGTTTTGCAGGAAATCTGTCCAAAGCTGAATGCGGAGATTTTGAGCGAAGAAATGCAGAAGAGACCACCTACGGAGCTTATGACGGTCCGTCGTGCTTGTGACGGTCCGTAGGTGGCAGCGTAGTGAAGCTGCTGAAGGAAGATGGGGAAGTCTGACCAAGTGTGGGATTACGAAGCTTGTGACGGTCCGTCGTGGCTATGACGGTCCGTCCTGCTGGTTTGTCGTGAAGTTCAGAGATGTGATCCCAGTACCCAGATTCCAAGAGTTGAAGTGTTTTGAAACGAAGGCCCTCGACGAACCTTTGTGCCTATGACGGTCCGTCATACTTGCCGTCGAGGGTAATGAAGAAGAGCAGCAGATAAAATTGCACAAGTATGGGACGACGGAGTCCATGACGGTCCGTCGTGACCACGGCGGTCCGTCGCGAGGTCCGTCGATCCAGCCGCGTTTTGGCAGATTTCCAGCAATTAGAATTCTTGTTTAATTAGGTTAAAACTCCATATTGGTAAACATTCTATTGTGAGATTCTTGATAATCATTAGACTTTTCGTGAGATTATTGATTACTTTGAGAATTCTTGCAAGTGATTTTTGGTGATTAATCAAGCAAACTTTTGGATTTTATTCTTTCTCATTGAAGTAAGTACATGAATTCTTATTTAATATATTTGAATATTGTGTTTATGGCTATGAGTAACTAAACTCCATAACTAGGGTTGTGGGAACCATAGGCAAATAATGAGATAAACCCTAGCTAAAATAACAATTCTAGAATAGTGTCTTGCATGTATTAATAATTCTTTCGCTTAGAAGTCTTTTTAACGGATGGTCAACGTTAGAACTCGCCTTAATGCTACTTGCCGGACCAAGGAGGTAGATAATAGGAAAAGAATTATTAACATAGATTTAGTGTATACTATCTAATAGGCTAGTATTGATTGGTACGAGGTAATAACTGAGTCAAATATCGAATACGATGCTTAATATGAGGTAAAGATAAGGGTTAGGAAAGCAACACACGTAGCCGGACCAAGGTGCGGAGTGAGATTTTCTAGATGCCGGACCAAGGATTTAGAAATACATAACTTGTCACTTTGCATGCAAGATACTAGGAAAGATTGTTATAGTTAGAATTATCAAGTTGTGATCCTGTGGGGAACCCGTAAACCCTAGTTAATTTGATTAATCGATTAAAATCCAACATTCAACATTCAAAGATGTTAAGTGTCTCTTACAATTGCATTATTTATTTTCACTCATTTAGAACTAGAAACCCCCCTTTTTATTGTTTTTACTTTCCAAGGAATTCTTTGACCAAACAATAGCAATAACAAGTTGAAGTTAAGTCTAAACTATTTTCCTCGTGGGAACGATCCCAACCTCACTAGTTGGGTTATTTACTTGAAACGACCGCTTTACTTCTTATTTGAGAAGTAAGTTTGAGCATATCAGATTACTATGCTTTATTCTCTAGATTTAGTTGATTAGACATAGATAATGGATGTTGTCCCTAGCGTTTACTTTCAAACATTTGTTCAAGGTTTCGTATTAAGGCCGGTTTGGCAACTATTATTGATCTTATGAATTCTTCATTTAAATTGTTCAATCTATTACTAATGGTTGTTTATTTTGAGATGTTAATGTATCACTCTTATGAAGAAATTGTATGAAGTCTAAGTACACTTCGGCAAAGTTCAAAAGTTGTATATTTTCTGCTAAATTTAACTGTATGATTGTGTTTAAAGATAAAAAGAGGCTTGTGTGCGACCTGTGAGAGGTTAACAACGCCGATCTCATCTAGGGTCTAGGACCCGGGTGTAACAAATGGTTTATAAGATCATGAGGTTAAATCACCTCGGAACTAAGGCTCAAAAAACCACGTTGCGTAGTTTCCAGCTTATGGTTGTGAAGGGAACCACAACCATGACTTAGAGACTTAGTGACCTTAAGAATCTTTCCTTCTTCTACTCCTTATGGTGTTGTGTAAAGCTTTGACATTTTGTGTCATTCTAGCATCTAACTTCCTTCTTATGTGTGTGCGAAGAAAAATGAACACAAGAAGAAACGCAGGCAGGAGAGTGTGTGAAGTAGCTATTGGGAGAAACCAAACTCCTCCTAAAGACCCAGCTATTGGAGTTCAAGTGCCTGTTAACCCAGTTGTGCTGACGTATGGAGAAGTGAGAGTAGCACTGGTTCAGATGGCCAAAGCCATCACTACTTAGACACAACCTATGACAGCCCAGGCCACTAGAGAGGATACTCCCAGTATGCTAGAACCATGTCTAGTAGACTAAGAGATTTCACCAAGATGAATCCTCCAGTCTACTTCGAGTCCGGAACCAATGAGGATCCCCAGGAGTTAGTGGACGAGGTCTAAAAGATTCTATGTTCTATATGTGTTAATGAAGAGGATAAAGCTGAGTTTGCTGCATACCAACTCAAGGATGTGGCTCAGGTATTGTACAAGATGTGGGTAGATTACCGATCTCCACGAGAAGTCCCCATCACTTGGGATAGAGATTCTTTCCCAGAGAATAGAGATAGGCTAAGGTTGACGAGTTCAACAACCTACGTTAGGGAGGTATGCGAGTCAAGGAATACTCCTTGAAGTTTGTTAAACTTTCCCAATATGCTGGTTCCCAGGTGTGAAGTAGCAGGGATGAGATGAGCAGGTTTGTGACTGGTGTATCGGATAATCTGGAGGATGAATATCGGGCAACCATGTTGCATGATAACATTGACCTTGCTAGGTTGATGGTACGTGCACAGAAAGTGGAGGAGAGTCGTCGGAGGAAGAAAGGTCGAGATGGCAAGAAACCTAGGCGCTCACATTAGGCTGGTTCTTGCACTGGTAGGAGTTCGTTTGGAGTCTAGGACAGGCCCAAGTTTAAGAAGGGGCACCAGCACTCAGGTAATTCTTCTCCTTCCACGAACACTAATGCGTTAGGGGACAAGTATGGCCCCTAGAAAGGCAATGATAGAAATGCCAAGCGTGACAAAAAATAGAGTGGTAAGTGTGGCCGTTTAAATGTTGGTGAGTGCATGGTACGTTCTAATACCTGTTGTGGGTGCGTCAAGAGTACGCATATGATCAGGGACTGCCCACATGTGAGGAATAAGGCCAAAGCAGATACTCAGTCTTGTCCTAATCCTACTGGTGCTTCCTAGCCTCCCAAGAGGAACACATTCTATGCTTTGAAGGGTAGAGAGGAGAAGGAGAAGTCAGCTGATATGATCACTGATACATTGCATATCTTTTCTTTTCCTGTGTATGCATTGTTAGATCGAGGATCCACCTTGTCTTTTTTTACTCCTCTAGTAGCTAGTAAATTTGACTTGCTTCCTGAGATCTTGCATGAACCTTTTCTAGTTAGTACTCCCATAGAAGACACTATTAGAGCTGAAAGAGTATAAATTGATTGCCCAAGAACTATTCTTGATAGAGTTACCTATGTTTACCTAATGGAATTAACCATGCTTGACTTTGACATAATTTTGGGTATCGATTGGATCCATAAATGCTATGCAACCATAGACTGTCGAAAAAGGGTAGTAAGGTTTTAGTTTCCTAATGAGATAGACCTTGAATGGGAAGGGCTTAGTTCAAATCCAATAGGACAAATAGTTTCCATCTCCAATCCAATATGTTATCTAAGGGGTATTTATACCACTTAGTTAGAGTCAATTACTTAGAACATTAAGTTCCTTCCATAGACTCTGTTTCCATAGTGAATGAGTTCAAGATGACTTTCTAGAGGATTTACCAGGAATCCCTCCTGAACGCGAAATTGTCTTTGGTGTTGACTTAGATACAAACACCAAACTAATTTCCATTCCTCCCTATAGAATAAATCGAGCTGAACTCAAAGAGTTGAATTTGCAGGTAAAAGATCTACTTGGTAAGGGATTCATTCAGCCGAGATTTTCCCCATAGAGTGCTCAATTGTTGTTCGTTAAGATAATGAATGTGTATCAATTATCAGAAACTCAACAAAGTAACTATAAATAACAAATACCCTCTTCCCAGAATTGATGATCTATTTTATTAGCTCCAAGGTTCAAGTTTTTTTTAATAAAATAGATCTCGGTCAGGGTATAACAGACTTAAACTGAGATAAGAGGACATTCCTATGACTTCCTTCCGTACCAGGTATGGTAATTACGAGTTTTTTGTCATGTTATTTGGTCTTACAAACGCACCAGCCGCGTTTATGGACCTAATGAATAGGGTCTTCCGTGAATACCTTGATTCTTTTTTCATAGTATTCATAGATGACATCCTCATATACTCTAATACAAGAGTAAAGCATGAACAACATTTGAGAATGACATTGCAAGTGCTTAGGGAACATCAATTGTATGCAAAATTCAACAAATGTGAGTTTTGGCTTAGATCAGTGACCTTCCTTGGACATGTTGTGTCGGACCACGGTGTTTGTAGAGGTTTAACCGGAAAAGATTGAGTCATTAAAAAACTAGCCGAGAGCCCTCACTCCTACAGACGTCAAGAGTTTCTTGGGTTTGGCTAATTACTATCGGAGGTTTATTGAGGATTTTCCGCTATAGCTTCTCCATTGACAGCTTTAACAAATAAGAATGTGATGTTTGAGTGGTCTAAAATTTGTGAAAAGAGCTACCGAGATCTCAAAGACCGACTCACTTCAGCACCAGTTCTTACAATGTCAAGGAGTGGTCTAGGGTATGTGGTGTACTGTGATGCTTCCCAAGTATGTTTGGGATGTGTTCTTATGCAGCATGGCAAGGTAATGGCATATGCATCAATATAGTTCAAAATCCACTAGAAGAATTACCCTACCCACGATCTTGAGTTAGCTAATATTGTATTTGTGTTAAAACATTGGAGACATTACTTATATGGTGAACATATGGATGTATTTACTGACAATAAAAGTCTTCAGTATTTTTTTAAATAGAGAGAATTGAATCTTTGTCAGAGAAGATTGCTAGAGCTGCTCAAGTATTATTACATAGTGTCCACTATCGTCCAGGTAAGGACAATGTAGTGGCCGATGCTTTGAGCTTATTGATCATGGGTAGTGTGTCTCGTATTGATGATGATAAGAAGGAGCTGGTTAAAGAGGTACACCATTTGGCTAGGTCAGGTGTACGAATGGTAAATACACCAAGTGAGGGTTTTTTAGTTCATTCCACTTTTGAATCCTCATTTGTTATAGATGTTAAAGCTAAAAAGCATCTCGACCCAGTACTTATGGAGTTGAAAGACTCAGTGTTGAGTAAGATGAATGGATCATTCTCCCTAGGGTGGGATGGTGTGCTTAGATACCAAGGCAAATTGTGTGTGCCCAGTATTGATAATCTGAGACCTTATATATCATGGATCCAGTTATTCCATTCATCCTGATTCCACCAAGATGTATCATCATCTTAAGGAGATCTATTGGTGGGAAGGTATGAAGAGAGATATTTTAATGTTTTTTGAGTAGTGGCCCAATTGCCCGAACACCTTAAGCCTGGAGGTGTTACCCAATCGATTGAGATACTAACATGGAAGTTGGAGGCTATTAATATGGACTTTATTGTTGGTCTGCCCTAGACCAGGAAACTGCGAGATTCTATTTGGGTCATTGATGATAGGATGACTAAGTTTGCTCACTTCATTCCTGTGAAGTCTACTTACAGGATCGAAGATTATGCCACGATGTATATTGATGAGATAGTGAGGTGGCATGGGATCCCTTTATCTATCATTTCAGATATAAGAGCCCACTCCATTTGTCACTTTTTTAGATCTTTCCAAAAGATCTTGGGTACACAGGTGAAGCTTAGTACTACTTTTCATCCTCAGATTGATGGACAAGCGGAGCGGACCATTCAGACCCTTGAAGACATGCTTAGAGCATGCGTTATTGACTTTGAGGGAAGATTGGATGATCACTTGCCACTGATTGAGTTCTCTTATAATAATAGCTACCATTACAGTATTGGGATGACACCTTTTGAAGCATTGTATGTCAAGACATGTAGGTCCCCACTTGGGTGGTTTAAGGTAGGAGAGTCTTCCATCCTTGGCCCATATATCATACTTGAGGCTTTGGAAAAGGTGAGAATGATCACATATAGATTTTCTACTGGTTACAATCGACAAAAATCCTATACTCACAACTCGAGGTAGGTGATCCAGTCTACCTAAAGATATCACCCATGAAAGGGGTGATGAGGTTTGTTCATAAAGTGAAGTTATGTTCGAGATACATAGGTCCATATGAGGTCTTACAGCGAGTAGTGAATGTTGCGTATGAACTGAAGTTACCAAATGACTTGGCTTCTGTTCATCCAGTGTTTCATGTTTCGATGCTTAGAAAGTGTCTAACTGATCTAGCATAGATCCTGCCAGTTGAGGGGTTAGGAGTGAATGAGAACCTTTCTTATGAAGAGGTTCCAATTATAATTTTAGATTGCCAAGTGAAGCAGCTGAGGAACAAGTAGGTTTCTGCCGTAAAGGCGTTATAGAGGAACCATCTTGATGAGGGAGCAACATGGGAGGCCGAGGCTGACATGAGATCTTGTTACCTTCACTTGTTCAGTTCTTGAGGTTAGATATACTCTTCCAAAGTATGATTTTGTTTATGAAACTCTAAAATTTATGCATTAGTCGGTTTTGGTGCTTAATGTCCATAACTATGTTTTTTATACTTGCACTATATGAGTTAATATGAGTTCATGTTTGGGTACATGTTGCTGTTTTTGTATAGCGTTGACATGATTTTTGTGTCGCATGAGTTGTGATATGCATTGAGCTAAAGTGAGATTGAGAAGGAAGTTCCTCAATCTCAGATATGAAGCTTCAGATAAGCTTTCGGTGATGTGCATCATCCAGAGTAAGTTGTGAATCAGATAATCACAAAGAGTAAAGTTTCAAGTATGTTGATGTGTTTTTTAAAATACCCTCTTTGATTCAAAATGATGTGTAGTATAATTCATGGACGAATGTTCCTAAGGGGGGGGGGGGATAATGTAACATTCCAGAAAATGTACTTGTCCAATGAAGAGTCTATTAGGTTTTAAGAAAATATATTGGGATACATAGGCATCCCAATGCCCAATAATGACTAATATTGGGCATATTAGAGAATATCGGCTTAAGGGTGGTAGCCAGTTTCTATGTATTAACAAGTAAATTAAGATATACTTTGATGTTCAAATGCTCCAATCAAAGCTTTTTAAGTAATTGTACGTGTAATGAAGACCCTAATCTAAATTTTTTTGATTTCATAGCTTACACTCATTAGGTACGAGGCATCCAAGTGTCAAGCCTAGGTATCATAGCACATGATCATTAAAAATGATCATGTAGACTAAGCACCGCCCAAGCACATAGTGAGGATCCTTGGGTCAATAAGTGCGCAGCAACACATGTGCAAGCGCATGTGCTACTGTCCAAGAGACCAAACGACCAAGCCCAACCGAATTCGGTTAGGGAAGTTAGGAGGCAAGCGAGCGTCGGGTCAAGCCACGTGGAGCCTAGATTCCTAACCAATCCTAGGATCTAACTAACTTACCTAACTAGCTAACTAATCTAGGACTAACTAAAATAAACTAACTAGTGTGCCCGAAATCCTAAGACCTAGCCGGGTGACAATAGCTGAGTAGCTAAATAAAGAAACATCCTAGTACCTAACCTAGGATCGTCCAAAGGGGTTAGTTATGGTCCCAGTGACTTAGGGGTACTATAGTAATTACCCTAGGTCACTTAATTAATTAAATTAGCAACTTAATTAATTAATGAAAGTTCATGGTCAAACCCGAAACCCTCAGCAAATTCCCAGAATTTGGCTTAGTCAAATACTCTCCTATTTTTAGTCAATTTAGGAGGAACATTTTGGTAATTAGCTAATTGATTTATTTAATTAAGTTAATTAACCTAAGTTCAATTAGTCAATATTTAGTTCCTAAGACTTAGACTCACGTTTAACTAGGTAAGAAACTCTCGACCAAAAAATAGTTAACAAAGGTAAGTAAAATAGAAAAATAATCTCGATTCTCCTTACGAGATTTAAAGGCAATTCTTCAAGATTTTCATGCCAAGAATAGGGTGATCTTCGTAGATTCAATTCTACAGTAAGGCATGGGTTTTCTCTCGGATTCCTTTCCCCTAGAGGCTTTTCAAATGTTTTGAATTCAATAAAACCGAAACTAGGGTTGTTCCAAATGAAAAAATTTGAATCTTCATCTCCATATTTCTCCCTACTTCCATTTCTAGTAGTATGTTTATTGCTCTCGAGCATGTTGTTGGTATGTGGTGCTAAATGATCATTACGTGTAGGTTTCTGTGATTTGATAATGTCGAATGAGACCTATAAGTTAGATTCATATGATTAGACTATCATTTACATGAGATAAGGAATGTTGTAATGCCTAATTGTGTTCGAGAAGATGAAATTGTTATAAGTTGTTTATGAAAATCAGTTTACTATGTAAAGGTCTGAAGGTTTCGATTACTGTGTTTGTTTACAGTAAATATGTTTTTAAGTGTTTGGAATGCAATGTTTCCAAGAAGAAATAAGAATTAAAATCAAATCTAAGTAATGAATCTCCAATGGCAAATAAACTTTATAGCTTGGCCAAACTAAGCACTGAATCATTCCTATGAGCTAATCAAATGTTACAAGTTGGCTTGCTTAAAATGATGAGATTACTATAGTATATGCATGAAGTTAATTGACTTATCTAGTGATAATGTCGTGGCAAGTGTTTAGTGACCGTTTGGTTTATGACAATAAATTGGCTCGTAATATTATATCCAAAATATGATATATAGTTTGCCAATGACTAAGTCATACCAACCAAATATGGCCAATGTAAATTATGATGTTTCTTTTAAGGCCAGATGCTTGTTAAATATTGACTTGACAAGTTGTAACTCAATGAATTCATAACCTAGGGTATGCCAATGATTGGGACAAGTCCTACCATACCCTATCTAAATAAACTTGTGAACATAGTAACACATTGAATAAGCCCTTATAACTTTCATAAAGAATGGTAGAAGACTACCAAATAACATTGAATAAGATAAGGTTATTAATGAAAGAACTAAAAGCTTACGATTCATGAAGTTTACCCAGAATGGGGTGTTAAAGGAAGTGAGACAATTCTTTTCTACCTAACCAATTATATTAAAGATATTCAAATAAGAGGGTGTTAGAAATCATGAGACAAGTCTCATTCACACCATAATGTTAATGTAAGTTTTACATTCACATTCATCAAGTATAGAAAGGGACGACAAGTCATCTATTGATCTAAGTGTACCTCATGCTAGAATAAAACTTCTATAATGTATGAGTCAACTCTAACAGTTGTAAAGTATGAAAATTGAGCTAAGCACCGTTAGACTAGTAATGATATTTTGCAAGAACATGTAAACCTCATGAAGATGAGACTACCACCAAGGTGGATAAGGGTCTCCACATTCTCCTAGTCTTTGAACTATGTCGCCAGCATAGGTTAGTAGCTAGTGCATCCACCTAAGAAATCTAGGAAGTATTCGATTTCACTTTGGCCGGTGAACCACCTCTCTAAAGTGTGGGGAAGACACTGGATTTCCTGTTAGCTCAAATGATCTATGTCGCTTAAATGTTATAGATTTCTCTAAGAAAGTAGTAACGAAAGAAAGAATGAACTAGAAAGATGAGGGTGTTTGGATAGGATGACCAAATGGTGAGGTTATACTAAGTTATGATGTAAGTCATTCTCAGTCATTGCAGATAAAGATCCCAATGGAAGTATTAAAAAAATATACTAAGTCAACCTAGCATGTTCAATGTTAACATGAGATCAAAGAAGAAGAAATGTAAGTTCAAAGAGAACTAAGTAAGCAAAAGCATAAGTATATCAAATCATCAGTGTTTGATAAAAATGAAGTTTTAACAGTTATTGGTTTACGCCAATAAAGGGAGAAAAACATCATTACTCATCAATTGGAGTATGAATATACGCCCCATCATCTTGATATTATACAAATGCTCAAATAATGGGAATATCCAATAAAGATTGTCTTATAAATACTTCATGCCCAATTTAACAAGAATGAAAACAAAATAACTTGTGTGTAGGGTATCCGAATCATCTCCTTAGTCTTTTGGATTACTTACTTGATTAATTGAATAAATGGGACTACAATGAGTCAATGCACTCGTAAGTAAAACATAGATAAGAGGAGTTCATTGAACTACACAACAAAAAGAAGAAAAGACTGAAAGATAAACTAAGTGTAGGGAGAGGAGTTCTCGACTTTAGTGCAGCAAAATTATTCTAAAATTATGTTCATGATTCCAAGGTCTGATGTTCATATAAAAATGAGTTGTGTGCATTAAATGTATGAAAATAGGTCGTATTCATAACATTATTCATAAATAACGAATTAAGAATGTAAAGTGACTTCCCTTTCCACATATGGCATGTTACTATAGGAAGAGATTTCCTTGATCATGCATAGTCCTTATGTGTTTATGTGCATACACCCACACTTAGTACAAGTGTGTACTAACCCATATACAATTAGTATTTTTATTGGTGCAGGTCCTTGAAGAAGATTGAGATCAGTTAACGCTTTTTGGACTAGTACCTCCAGACTTTGGTAGGCCCTCATCAGTTCGAGGATGCCTACGCTCTATTCTCTAGATTTAGTAGATTAGGCATAGTCAGTGGATGTTGTCCCTAGCGTTTCCTTTCAAACATTTTTTCAAGCTTTCGTATTAAGGCAGATTTGGCAACTATTAATGATATTATGAATTCTTTATTTTTATTGTTTAATATGTTAATAGATGGTTGTTTATTTTGAGATTTTAGTATATCACTCCTATGCCGAAATTATATGAAGTCTCAGTACACTTCAGCAAAGTTAAAAAGTTTTAAATTTTCTGCTAAATTTAACTTTATGATTGTGATGAAAGGTAAGAAGAGTCTTGTATTCGACCTCTGAGAGGTTAACGATGCCAGTTTCATCTAGGGTCTAGGACCCGAGTGTGATAAGAAATATGTAAGAATGCGTATATCCTCTACTTTTCTATATTAATGAAGTTGATGAAGCCTTGTATGGCATTATGTTGTATGGTCCACTTACTGTGGCGGTTTTTACATTATTGTCAATCTATATATGTGTTGATTATTTCCATGAACGAAAATTGATGAATATATGCATATGTGGTTATGATGATCACACTAAGTAAAGCTTATGCCTAATTTTCTATTCTAGTTGTGACTTAGGTTGCATCGCTATTGAATAAGCATGTGTATATCTATGTTAGGGTAAAGTATAGGTGCTTCCATTGATGAGATAAAAAGGTTAATAATACCTTACCTATGTAACCCTATGCTAATGCATGCATAGTTAGGAGTCTTAAGTGTATTATGAAGTTAACTTGTGTCCTATGGTATTCTGTCTTGTGTGGTCTATGCTTGAAAGAGTATTATGGTCTAAGAGGGTGGCTTCCTCAATGTGTTGTTGTTAGCCATTATGTGTTCATATTGACCAATGTACACACACACTAACTTTACATGCATGCTATAAGTAGTATAAGTCATGGTGTCTAAATGAAAGGTAGTTCCATATTCACTAGTGTCTACTATTATGCATGATAAGATGATGTATATTAAAGTATGGTATATGTTTACTTAATTAGGATGACTTGATAGGTGTACTATTATGGGCAAGGGTATGGACCTTGTGTATGCATAGCGCATGTGTACCTTGATAGGTTAGGTCCTATGTTTGGTCTCTATGTACATGAAAATGAATGAATAGGCATGTCATGAATATGTCTTATATGCTATGATGTTAAGTATATGATATGATGAAGTATGAATGTTCATAGTGTCTTGGAACTTTGATATGAAAGGATTTATCATATATGTACACATATTGAATAATGCATAGATATATGAACATGTGTGACCTTATGTGTTATGTGAAAGGTTTGCTCACATATATGCACACACACACACATGAATGATGCTCTAGTCAATAGAAGACCCTTTAAAGGTGTTCTCAAGTGTATCTTAAACTAGATAGTGCTAATACATATGTTATATCCATGTTAAAGGATCTTCTCACATAATATAGGTTGATGAACATTCATCTATGACCTATGAGCTAAGCATTCAAGCGAATAATGGCTTTTCAATAAATGAAAATTAGCTTAGAACCTAATGAACTTGAATATGAATGTGTTTCCCTTCTCAATGAGAGAAGGTAGGTCACCATAAACCTCAAAGGTTAGATAGCGTCATGACCCTAAAAGGGTGTTAGAGTGATGTTTCCATAAGTGAATAACCATAATGCCCCATCTTGGCATAAATAAGGTTTTCACATGTACCTCCAAGTTCCGTAACTATGATTGCCACATAGGATCTAGCAATGTGATATCACTAAGTATGGTAGCATATGTTAATGTCCTACCTTGTCTAGGTAAGAATGTCTTCAATTAGTTTAAGGCTCTACAACACCAAATTCCACGTTTAGCATCCATGGTCTTAGTGTCGGTTAAGGCATTAATGGACAATGGATATATATAAATAGGATCCTAGCTAGAATCCTTAAGGGAAGTTACATAGGATAGGTAGAAGTAATGAACCCATCTAGACATTTTACACGTAGATCCTTATGTACACATGCAAGACTTTGTAGTATTTGTCTACTTATGATGAAGATGTGCATGGTAGAAAGCTCAACACGTCTTCTTTAGAAGAATTTTCCTGCATCAGTATATCAGGAATCTATTAGATGTGATCTTATATTTATATGCACTATGTTTGTCTAAATGACTATATGATAAGGGTCTTGTATTTACATGAATGAAGATGCATCTACAAACTTGTGAATGTATGAATTGAATGTTGTGGTTTGTGGTCTCATGAAAAGTTCACTAAGAATGTGTGGGGTTATGGGGTTTCACATGCGCATTGAACTAGTAGACTAAGATTGGGGTTATGAACAAGATCTTACAAATTAGGTATATGAAAAGAAGTTAATATATGTGTAAATTGGTGTAGCTTACTTTAATGTCCTAAGGTTTTGACTTAAATGTGTCTTGGATGTATTATGCATATGTGATGATATGTGTTGGCTTATGTGTAGTATATGGATGTTTTCCTTGTGGATTAAGGTGATGCATTGCATAAATTATCACTAGAGGGTTACTTGGGAAGTTAATGAATAAAAGGAAAGAATGTTCACTATTAAAGGAAAATTAGTTCACTGTAAAGTGACTTCAATTATGTCATAAATTTTATATATGAGCTTATGTGATGTTTGGCCTTTGAATATGTTTGTATGAAGTATGTGATTGATATAAATGCTGTTGTCTAAAGCTTTTATGAAGAATTACTCAAAAAGGCATGATGTATGATTTAAAGAAAATGTCCCTTCTAAATGCCTGTTTTTGCATGGTTGCCATACGTAGTGCATTCTTGTAGTAATCCTATTCTTATCTACTTTTTACTTTAAGTGTAGGTTATGGATGCTTAAAGGAAGTTTTAAATGGTGAGGAGATTTTTAGATAATTTCCAATCCCAAGGAAGGGAATCCTTAACTCCAAGGATGTTATAATGTTTACTTACTATAAAGTGTATTAAATAGTATATAGTTATGTCTTATGTTTTAAAGGTCGTGTCCCTAATGTATTCTAATGTTGTTGAGTCTTAAATTCAAACACTCTTAGGGTATGAATATGTATTATGACTTATATTTTATGTATATATGAAGTGATGTTTATAGAATATGATGTTCTATGAAGAGTTTTAAATTTTCCGCTAAATTTACTATGTTAATGCGATGAATGATAACTATAGGCTTGTATAAGACCAGCGAGAGGTCAAGTACACCATGTTACTTCTAGGGGGTGCTCCCTGGATGTGACATTTCCCTTTTCGACTAAAGTGTAGGGATTGGATGTTCGGTATGCTATGAATGATGGATAGGTTCCTAAGGGTTGAATATGTTGTTTTGGGGAGTTCTCATAGATTCTAGGACAAGACCCACATGTTCCTCTTATTTATTTTTAGTCTTTACTTTAAAGACTTGTATGGGCTTAGTTCAAAAAAGTTTTTAGATGGTTTAATGATACATAATTGTAAAGTTATATGCTTAAAAGTCATCCTCTTGATTGAAAATGAAAGTATTCTTTGTATGTGAAGAAAGTTTTAATTGATAGCTATTTTTGAGTATCGTATGCAATAAAAGATCATTGTAGCTTGTATGAGACCTTAGAGAGGTCGAGTACGCCATTTAAGGCTAGGGGTACTCCTGGGTCTTTACAAACCTGGTATCAGAGCATAAGGTTTCCGGTATGATCTGAGGTCATCTCAAAAACACAGCCAGTAGAGTCTTTCTCATAATGTGAAGCGCGCCACATTATGAATAAGAGAATATTGGGTGCTAAGAATGTTTCACTTCTTAGTTCTTCTAATCGTGCCTAAGACTTTTGTTCTATGATGTCTTTCCATTGATCCTTATGTGATGGTCGGAGTGTGATTTTCCATTTTAAAGGTTGTGTTTAAGGTTGAGGGAGAGAAAAGATTATTTGTGACTTTCCACATGGGATATAGAAGGTTGTCATGTTGACCTTAGGTTGGATGAGGTAACTTATGATGATGGGTATTGGTGGTCCAACCAACCTTGGCAAGTTGCGCTTTTGAGGTAGGATGAAAGAAATGATGAAATGTCGTGTTACAAATGTATAAGGCAATGACTGAGAAGGTTTGATGTTGCTAGGATACGACCTTAGAATGGGAAGAGGTGATTTTTGGGTTGGCTAGTTCGATTTTCTCTTAGTAGGGGATGTTGTGACTAGATTATGAGACCTTTTAGAGTGTTTGGTGTTCATGAGATATACTTGATTGATATTTTTACTTAAGAGATTTAGTGAATGGAAGAGTTGTTTTAGAATGGTGTGGTTAGGTTGATGGTCCTTAATAGAGATTGTTATGGTGTTTTCATGTTGTATTAGAGGGGTTTCTCTGAAGCGAGGGAGTATGGTTAATAGTAATGGTGTCGAGAGTATGATATCCTTATATTATCCTTGTGTGCTTTTTCAAGTCAAAAACTAAGAGTTCTTAGTATCTTGATTCATATTGGAGTTTGTTGTGAATAATGAGTTTCCAAATATTCTCCTTAAGATATGTATGTTTTCGTTCGATTCTTGTTAACTGAGAACATGTGTTTTCATACATTGTATTCCCACATGTTCAAGTGCATTTAGTATAGTTTGTCGATTTGCTATATGAGCTGAAATTGTAACACTCTGAAAGTTCCATGGCTTAGACAAGAGCTTAGACTATAACAAAATTATTGAAATAATGTTTCCAGGCCTATGTTAAAGTAATGAACTTAATTAGAAAATCTTAGAGCAAAAACGACAAAGAAAGACCTTGACGTCTGTAAACTGGCTAATTTGAACTAGTAGACGTCCCTATGTTTGGTGAAGGTTTGGAAGTGTCAAATGAAGTACAAAACTTGTAAAAAGACTTTAAATAGGTAGTATTTATTACAAAGGGTGCAAAACGTCTGGTAAAATCCTCCTAATGACCGCATGGTCCTTCAGGAGGACACAAACCTTGGCGAAACCTGCCAAGGAAGATTGTGGCAGCCTAGATTTGAAGGCCACTGAGCGACGCGCAACTGTCACGTGGATTGGCATAATGATACTTGCAATGGGGGGCCTCCACGAGTTCAACTGCCTCAATCCATATTATAAAAATAAAATATGAAGTTGACCCCACGATGTGCAGCCACTTCCCTGATTCGTCAGTGTCGTTTTTAAGTAAATTTAACTTCATAAAAGGACCCATTTAAGTAAGGGGTACTTTGGGTATTTTAGGGGACGAGTATATAATGATTATAGGTCAGTTTCACTTTTCGCACTTCAAATCAGATTAAGCAAATCCCTCTCATCGCTCTCAAAAACACTCTCTTTTAAAACATCATTGAAGAACAAGAAAAGCTTAAGGAAGAAGACGAAGACTTCATGATTTTCATTCAAAATTCATAGAAGAGTGATGAATAAGATATGTATTTTTTCACTCTTGTGATTCCTTTTAAGTGTTCATTTCAATGATAATTTTCCAGAATCGAACTTCTAGGGTTTTTACACTATAAAAACGAATTTTTATTTGTAACACTTTGAAAATCCATGATTTTTCGTAAGGACTAACATAGGGGTCATGACGTGTCAATACTATTTTTAAGTCCATTTTAATTAAAATAGGTCATTTAGGATGTTTTTGAACCAAAACATCCAAGAACGTCCATAACATCCGGGAAGTTGGTTCAAAGAGGTACTAGTGTCCCTTAGCCTATTTGACTAACTTTTAGGAGTCGAAAGTTTATGAAAAGGGGTGAAAGAGTATATAATAGGTGTTTAAGTTGTTTCATGGTCGAAACTTCGTGGTAAAACTCTCCAAGGACAAATAAAGGGCCCTTGAGGAGGACCCCTGCAGGTTGAGGCAACACTGCCTAGGCAGTGTGCACGACGGGACAAGGGACGGCCCGTGTATGGATTGACGGGGCATCAATTCAACCATCGTCCCAAACTTAGCCGATTCTTGTAAGACCCTTACCTTCATAGTCTCTGACCAAATTAACGGTTGTGCAGCATGGAGGCACACCTTTGTCCGTCGATTGACACACGATCCATCGATCGTGGTGCTGTCTGTGACATTGCCAATTTCCTGCACATTTTAAGTTAGTCCCATTTATTTATTTAAGGGGTTAGGTTATTACTAGGGGTCTAAGGGAGTATAATTCATTTAATTAAGCCCCAATATAAATACCCTCAACCCTCATTAATCTAAACACAACTCACAAAATAATTTCCCTTTTCTTTTCTCTTCTTTCTCTCTCTATTGGAAACCACCATTGAAGACAATCTAGGGAGATTTTTGGGACTTGAAAGGGAAGAATTCACCATCAATTCTTCATAAAATGTTAAGGTATGTGATCTAATTCACATTTGAGACTCTTTCCTCAAAGGGTTCCTTCAAAATAGATTTATAAAGTTGAGTTTACATGTGGGTTTCATTCAATTACCAAATTGATGTTGTGAATTGAGTTTTTTATGGTTTTTATAAAATATAATGGATGTATTAACATATATTGTAACTTAATTATGATCAATTGTGATGGTTTTGTTCAATTAGATTATTATGATCCTTAACCCTTAACCCTAAGATTTATCTAGATGTAAATTGGGTTGTGATTTATCCAATCGTCTTGCTTATGGGTTATATCACTATAAGATGATGTAGTTACAATAATCATTTACAAATTTGAGTGAATTGTAATCTTTCATGCTAGTCATGAGAACATGATAAAGGTTAGAAGATGATTTGACCTAGGCATCTTATATTAACTTATGATCTAGTATTGAATTGTGCTAGTGTTGATTCTAGGCTTGCTATCATATTGAATATTGAATTATGATGTTGAATATCTAAATTGGATTTAATTGAGGGTTTATGGTAACAACTTGATGATGAACTATGAGCAAGACTTGGTAAGTCTTAGAATCTCTATCTTCACATCTAATTGTGATTAATTGTAGAAGTCATGATGTTATATTGGAGTATCCTTATATTAGGATGATAGGGTTGTATGATGTTGCATTTAAATGTCTTAACCATTTCGAGAGGCTGATTAAGGTGTGTGTGATATAAGGATGGTGATAACTATCATGTGCCTTGATATGCTATAATATGCTAATGTGTTAACCTCGCTTATATGAATTGTGATGTAAGGACTATACTCATGCAATTCTTATTGAGCTATTGATTATGATAATTATATAAGGGGTAGACCCTATGACCTAAACTAAGCTACGATTGATAAATAAAGTCTTAAAGACATTTCAAAAAGTGACTCTAGCATCGCACCGAGTGAACTAGATTGAGGAGTGTCCCTTTCCACCTAGGGAAGTTAGGAGCAGTCCATTACTCTTGAGATTTGAGACTATAATGCATGGCGCATAAAGAGGGTCCCAACTATATCCCCTAGTTCTTGACCAATGTTGCCCCCATAGGAATACTAGCTAGAGGATCCACGTAGTTTCTATGTTTCATGTTTTGGTACTACCCTGGCAAGTAGTCAGCCTTCTTTCGTTGTAGGGTTTAATGACACCGGATTCCACACTATCTCATGTGGTCTATGTCGGTTAGGGAAAGATGTTCCCAAAAGGTAAAATGAGTTAAAGGATTTGAACTCTAACTTTGATAACCTAATGGGTCTAGCTTAGTCTAGGTAAAGGTATGATACTCTATCTAAGCATTGCACTAGTTAGCCTTGAGGGTAGTCTTAGGAGGATGTTCTTATATATGTTTATGTGATGAAGATATATGATATCTTTATGATGAACTTGGCACATTATTGATACTATATGTTGGTTAGTTCACTTATGAGCATGCATTGGGTTATATTGTTAACATAAGATGAAATGTATATTTAAATATTATATTATGTGAAGTTTGACATTGATTATGGTTTCTTGTTGAGGCTACTTATTAAGTAAGGTTATGGGGCTTTGCTTGGTTATTGCACTTGTTGACTTGATAAGGATTCATGAGTAGTTGTATTGCTTATAGGGATATGGTTAACCCTTATTCATACTTGGGATGTTATTCCTTGATGATAGAGTTGTAGTAAATCATGGGTTCAAGCGTTTTGGAAAATATATTACTTGGTTGAGTTAGTAAGTATGTTTGGTTGAATGGTATGAATTGCTTGATTTTGCATTAGAATTTTAAAAGGCGTAAAATGGAAAGTTTTGACTTAAAGTCCATTTTTATCATATTTTTATTTCATGTGTGCATATGGTCTCATACATACTATATGTAGAGTATTGACCCCATTTTCTTCCTTTTTTCCCAAACATTTCAGGTTCCGGTCGTTGAAGGCTCATTTGTGACGACTTGAAGAAGGCTTGGATATTCTCTATCACTGAAGTGGATAGGTCCTTACTTTCCGAGAGAAATTCCAATATTTTGCCTATAAAGTTCCTTTGTTTTTCTAAGACTATTATGGTCATTCCGCTTTCATTTTGTACGACTTGTATAAGCCTAATGTGGCTTCTTTACATTTGATGTAGGGCTATGCCCATATTGTGGTGATTGTTTAGATGGCATGAGATGAGACAATCTTTGAGACTATCTTTCTATCTTTTATAAATGTATGCGCGATAAAATTAGAAGGATAAGTAACCTTTCTATAGGAAGGGTCTATATACGACTATATTATATGTATGTAGAGGTCAGTGTAAACCTCCAAATAGATGTAATGAAAAGTTTTAAATTTTTCTTCTTTTTCAACCTATTAATGTCATGACATGAGACTAAGAGGCTAGTCTTAGTCCTCAAAGAGGACGACGATGCCGGTTACGTCTAGCGGGTAAATCCGGATGTGACAAACTTTGTATCAGAGCATGAGGTTGAATATCGTTGACTTATGTCTCTCTCTCCATTACGTCTATGTGGGTTTGTATTCATAACTGTGAAGCGCGCCACACTTATGAATAGGAACCTATGTGATGCTTAAGAATCACTCTCTTTCTTGGAAATCCTATATCGTGTCGTTAGAGTATACTTATAGTGTTCTTTTGCATCTAATCCTATTGTTGTACTTATAGGAATAATGAACACTATAAGTATTGTGGCTCGAAGGCTTGAAGAGGAAATTTCCAATGTGGGAGCTCCTCCCCATAGTGATCAAGTTCCTCCATTTGAAAAAGATGCTAACATGGACCATCCACCTGTCAATCATCCTCCTTTGACAGATGAGAATATAAGGACCGCTCTTCTCCAAAAGGCCCAAGATATCACTACTCAAGCACAAGAGGCCACGGCTCAATCCCAAGCTATAGAGACCCCAATAAACCGGGAGGTTGTGCCCCGTCCTAATCAAAAAGTCACTACTATGGCTTTCCGTCTAAGGGACCTCACTCGGATGAACCCTCCTACTTTCTACGGGTCTAAGGTTAGAATACCCCCATGAATTCATCGATGAAGTCTCTAAAATCCTTTTGGCTTTGGGGTTGTCCACAAGTGAGAAGGCCGAGTTGGCCACCTATCAACACAAGGTCATCGCACCAGCATGGTTTGTGTAATAGAGGGATAATAGGCCCTTCACAGGTGGTCCTTTTACTTAGGAGATCTTCAAGAAGGTTTTTCTTGATCGGTTTTTTCCTAGTGAGATGAAGGAGGCAAAAGTGGTGGATTTTATCAACCTTTGCCGAAGAGGTATATGTGTTCATTAATACTTCTTGAAATTCACTAAGTTGTCAAAATATGCTCCTTCTTTGGTTTCCGATCATAGACGAAATGACTCGCTTTATGACGAGGTGTCGAATGATTTGCAAGAGGAGTGTCATTCGACTATGCTACACGACAACATGAACATTTCTCATCTTATGGTTAATTCCAATCATGTACAAGATGAAAGGGCTGGGAGGAAGAATAATGATGCTAAGAGTTCAAGATCTTTTGATGGAGGTTCTTCAAGAAATAGGCTTGAGATACAAGAAAATACTAGATTTAAGAAGCGGATTTCAAGTCAAGTCCCTTCCAAGTTTCCAAAAGCTAGTGGTGATAGGGTGTCTAACCCTAAATCCAAGAAGGGAAAATGTACTAATTAACCAACCGAGAAGGAAACTAGTGGAAAGTGTGGCAAAAAGCACTACGGTGATTTCCTTAAGGGGAAGGACAATTGTATTTGTTGTGGTAAAAGTGGACATAAGGTTAGGGATTGCCCAAATGTGAGGGGTCAAGACAAAGGTAGTGGTCAACATCAAGCAAGTGGTTCTAGTGATGCTCCAAATAAGAACCATATCTATGCTCTCTGCTCTAGGCGTGAGTAATAGACTTCTCCCGACATGTGACCGGTATGTTGAAAGTTTTCTCTATTGATTTATATGCCTTACGTGATCCCGGCACTACTTTATCCTTTGTTACTCCTGTAGTAGACGAAAATTTTGATATTTTACCCAATCTTTTGCATGAACCTTTTATAGTGTCTACTCCGGTAGGTGAGACGCTTGTTGTAAAAAGAGTGTACAAAAATTGTACTATAATGTTGCCCAACAGAGTTTCTTATGTTGACCTAGTAGAGCATGATATGTTTGATTTTGATATTAATTGTGTATTGATTGGTTGCATGCTTGCTTTGCTTCTATTAATTTTAGGACAAGGTTTGTGAAGTTTAACATTCCAAATGAACCCGTCATTGAGTGGAAAGGGGGAAATTCTATTCCCAGAGGTCGTATTATCTCTTGTATAAAATCTTGCAAAATGATCTCAAAGGATTGTCTATATTACATACTAAGAGTCAAAGATTTAGACTCAGAAATTCCTCTCATTGAGCAGGTAACAGTAGTGAGTGAGTTTTCGGAGGTCTTTCCTAATGAGCTTCCCGATATTTCTCCATAACGGGAAATTGACTTTTGCATTGATTTGCTACCGGATAAAAATCCCGTTTCAAATCCTCCTTATCGGATGGCTCCAGCCTAATTGAAGTAGTTGAAGACTCATTTAAAGAATCTACTAGTTAAGGGTTTTATACGGCCTAGTATTTCTCTATGGGTTGCTCCGGTTTTGTTTGTAAAGAAGAAGGATCGATTGTTGAGAATGTGTATTGATTACCGCCAACTAAACAAGGTCACCATTAAGAATAAGTACCCTCTTCCTCGGATTGACGACTTATTTGAAACTGACTATATTTGTCAGCAAATGTTTTTGGTAGAATTTGCTTATTTCCTCCAAAGCAATTCCACCATTCATAAAACCATCTAGGTATGACTCTTTTGGCCACTGCTGAGCTGTATTTGACAAACCAAGTATTAGTAGTTGGTCGTAAATACATGAAACTGAACCAAGTCGATCTGTAGTCGTGCCAGTTGAATGTTTGAGGTCTATGCTCTCTTGAAAGGTTGATAGGAGTGTGCAAATGTTCTACCTTCTACTCAAAAGGAGACAATATCCTTTTGATAGTAAACTTTGGGTCAGCTATACTATATGGATCAGAATTGTCACTAAGTTTGTGCTCAACCTCAATCGAACATGTGTCCACTAAAATGAACTCATAGTATTTTCTCATTTTTAATGGACTGTTAGTGTCTACATAGTTTCTATTAGAAAACAAAGGCCTAACAAAATGTTTGACTTCAATGTTTTCATACTCTTTGTCTAGACCAATATTAAAGCCTACATTCTTCTTTCGAAATAGAAATATTAACACTGTTAGCAATATGATTATTCATGAAATAGAGAGTTGTCTTTAGGCTAGTTCATAAACAGTGATTATCATATAAAATACCTTTGACAGAGATTAACAGATTCATGTAAAGATTAACAATGATATAGACAAATATATAGGTATTGGATATTACTCAACTTTATTTATCACACATATTGGATATTACTCAAACTTTTTCAAGTCATCTTGTTGGACGGAACACCAAGTAGTCTTTCATTGCCACCCTAGGCTTACTCGACCGCAGTTGAGGCTTACCAAGTCCTTAAGCCAGAAATTAATCGGCACACTTATACTTAGACAATGTTCGAAACCTCAACATGATAAAAAAAGAAACCTTAACCTATAAATTTGTTAACCGAAGTTAATAAATACATGTATAAGGAAATTTTTGTCAAAACCTTTTGCTCAATGCGGTAATCACATGCTAAAAAATGCACAGACAGCTAATAAATTTAGCTATTCATGCTAACAAGGTAAAAATAACGCCAACATGGCTCTGATACCATCTTTTAGGATTACAAGGTAAGAGATAAATAAAACTTACTTCAAATATGTTTTTACTTCTCTTCATCTATATATCTTGAAAATTTCGCATTATGTATTTAAAGTAAGTTTTATTTATCTCTTACCTTGTGATCCTGAAAGATGGTATCAGAGCCAAAATGGGAGAGACCCGTAAAGGGATCATTTCAAAGGTTTGTTTTACCTTTGGAGTTTTTACCATTGTTGATGCGGTTGTCGGGGAAATTGCTTCTTTAAAGATCTCTGGGGCTTTCATTGTATATGAATCCTTAGTCTGAGTAGAGGAGTATCGAGTTGCTCCTGATGGTGAGTGTGAACATGGTTCTACCTTTTGCCTGAAAGGTTTATTGGATGAGGAACTTGGAGGTAATTGTGGAAATGGAGATATTGATAACTCCGGATTTATTGATGGCAAGCTTGCTAGTGCCGAAAACTTGTTGAGGTCATTCACAGATGGCCTTATTGCAACTGGTCTGGCTGAGGGTTTTCCTTCAGGATTCTTTCCCTTATTTTTGAAGGGACTTCCATTATTGCTCCTGCTGAGGGCCTCATACTTTTCCCTGCAAGAATTCTCCTGTTAGGAAGTCTTCTAAGAATTTTCTTCTCCTTTAAGGAATTTTATTTGAAAATCAAAGCTCGATAATAAGGTTAGCCACCTTGCAAATATTTGTTTGGAAACAAGATTTTGGCATCCTTTTGGAGAATGTCTTTAGCAGATTTACAATCTACTTTAAGCAAAAATTCTTTATTAATAAGATCATCTTGAAATTTAGAAATACAAAGAACTATCGAAAGAATTTCTTTCTTAACAGTACTCTAATTCCTTTGTGCTGAATTCCAGATTCTGGGGTATAACAAACTAATTGTTCTGATGAATCTGAGATTTTTCTCTGTTTGAGGATACCACCAAATCCTTAATCATATGCATCAGTCTCGACGATCATAAAATAGTCTGGGTTAGAAGTACCTAGACAAGGAAGGTTTTGAACCATAGATTTAAGAAGAACAACTGATTTAGTATGCTCGTTAGTCCAGGGAGACATATTCTTTTTTTAACCTGTCAAAGAGCGGTTTACAGATTTGCCTTACTTTAGGGATAATGTCGGCAACATAATTAAGGATTCCTAATAACCTTTGCAACTGAGTTTTATCAAGAATAATATCAGGGAATTTTTAGAAAACTCAATGTCCCTGCAAATAGGTTTAGGTACCTTGATACAAATCATGACCTAAAAATATTATTTGTGTTTGAAATAATTTTATTTTCATAGAACTAATGACTAAACCATTGTTCTTAATTATTTTGAAGAAAACATTAAAATGTTTTAACTGAGAATCAATCTCCTCGGAGAAGATTAACACTTCATCAATACATACAATTTATATATTGCTAATGTGATTAAAAATGGAATTCATTAAATTTTAAAATTCAGAAGGGGCGTTCTTAAGACCAAAAGGCATGACGTTCCATTCAAATTGTCCAAACGGGACATTAAAAGCAGTTTTATATTTATCCTTTTCGGAAATTTGAATTTTCCAAAAACATAATTTTAAATCAAATTTGTTATAAACATTGGCCTTGAAAGTTCTTTTTAAAAGATCTCTTTTATTTGGAATTGGATAGCGAATCCATTTCAAGGCTGAGTTTAAAGGCTTGTAGTTTATGAAAAGTCTTGAAGAACCTCGTTCTTTCTCAGCATCATTATTAACATAAAATGTTGAACAACTCCAAGGAGATTTAGAAGGTCTATTAATTCTATTAGCCAAAAGAGAGTTAATTTCCTTCTTACAAATTTCCATGAGTTCATGGTTCATCGTAATAGGCTAGCTTTCATTGAAATGGCCCTTTCATCAAAACGATCAATATATGGTAATTCAGAGCATATTTTTCTTTCAAATGTTTTTTAAAGCTTAGCAATTTTAGCAACCATTCCCGGGGTTTTTAAAATTTGCTCTATTTTCTTAATTTTGATATCTTTTTAATAAAACAAATCTAGTTTATTTTTTAATGCAGTTTGTTTGTGTAAAAATTTACTTTGTTCAACAAAAAGTGTTTTAATAAAGGGAAATGAAATTTCTTTTCCCAAACATTTTGTTTTGATAGAGTAAAAATTTGAAATATATGGTTATATCAGAGTGATAAAAGGAATTTCTAAAATGATTTCTTCTTTAATATTTTTTCTAATAACGAAATCATTAGAAAGACAAAATACCTTCATTGCAAATATGGGCATTGGATAATTTATAATTTATACAAATACTCTCACCAGTCGCGTTGTATAGCTTAGTAGATCCTTTTTTGAGATACTTAGTAGGAATGAGCCCTTCTACTATGCAATTTCTATCTGCACCACTGTCTAACAATGAAAGTTTGTTAAGCACAAAATTATTATTAACTAATTTGATTAGTATAGGAGAAATCTGAGGACGAATTTTTGTGATCATATTTACACCTACCTCGGTTTCATCCCTTGGTGATTAGGAATCTTCGGATCTGTTGTCTTCGTTATCTGAGCAAGCTAGTTATTTTCCTTTAGATATCTCTTTAGCGTCCTTTAGGATTTTCTTTGCGAGGGCATCTCTTTCAATTTTGTGAAGTCTAGATTTAATATTTCTGACTTCTTCCTTTAGAAGGTTAACTTTGGACCGAAGTCCATTGATAACAGGTTCTTCGTTCTTGCTGTCAAATCTGTTCATGATTTGATTCATGTTGAAAGGAGTTACACTTGTATTAACCTCTTTGTCTTTTCGGTTACTAACTTGTTTTTGGAGTTCCAATAAATAACTTCTTCGAGCATCATAATCCTTTATATGCTCAATTGTGGCAAATAAGATTTCAGCTGAATCTTCGTAGATAACTCTTAAAGACTGTTGTCGCATAGGTAGAAGGCTCGTTGACAGTTGAACTCTAGGCTACTATCATTTGTATTTTGGGCTACATTGAGAAACTCTTCGTCTTCAGTTTCATTATCAAAAGAGGAGTCAGAATCTGACTCTTCTTTGTCTAAGATAGAGAGAAATTGTTTTTTAGTTTCTTCGTCTACTTCAAAAAGATTGATCTTCTTCTTTTTCCTTTTGTTTCTGGGACAATCAGGAGACATATGATCTCTCTTGCCACAAGTGCAACAGTTATCTTCTTGAGAAGTGTTATGAGAAGTTTTTCTCTTTCCTTTTTAATGGTTTTTCCTTCTAGAGGATTTTTTACGATCTGGCGATTCTCCAGATCGCTCTTTCTTAGAGACCTTTATTTCTGAAGGTGGTTTGAGAATTGGAAATCCAAAGTCTTGACATAAGATACCAAATTCGAAAAGCAAAAACTTTTGATCCTTTTTAAGCTGTTCTTTTAGCTTTAGATCAGTGCTAAGCTCCATGGCTACAAAATTGATTAAACTGATTAGATCACCATAAGAGAGTTGTCAATAAGGAATTTTACCTTCACATCGGTCACTTATTTTTTACCTTAATTTTTCAGCAAAGTGGGGAGGCAAACCACTAAGGAAACGTTCTTTCCAACAGTCGTTGTTGTAGTCTTCTCTTATCATCAGTTTGGTGATAAACATATCTTTATACCGCCTGAAATTAGTTAATTTCTTGCAGTAAAGATTGTTTAGAATTACTAAACTTCTATCTTGGAAAAGACGTGGTTCTCCAACAAAATATGTAGCAAAACTATAGATAAGAGTAGTGATATACCGTGGTTTCACGGTATTATTAATACTTTTTCCTTAAGTTTAATGTGTCCAAAAGCCTTTTTGTGCTAATTTTTATATAAGTTTCTCCTTATTTGCAAGAAATATGTCCAAAGATGAATGCGGAGGTTTTTGAGCGAAGAATTGCAGAAGATACCACCTACGGAACTTGTGAGGGTCCGTCATGCTTGTGACGGTCCGTAGGTGGCAGCGTAGTGCAGCTGCTGAAGGAAGATGGGGAAGTCTGACCAAGTGTGGGGTTACGGAAAACGTGACGGACCGTCGTATCCATGACGGTCCGTCCTGCAGGTTCATCATGAAGATCAGAGAAGTAGCCCCAGTACCCATATTCCAAGAGTTCAAGTGTTTTGGAACGGAGACCCTCGACGGACCATCGTGCTCGTAACGATCCATCATTCCTGCCGTCAAGGGTAATGAAGAGAGCAGCAGAAGAAATTTCATCAAGTTTGGGGTGACGGAGTCCATGACGGTCCGTCGTGACCACGACGATCCGTCGCGATGTCCGTCGATCCAGCCGCGTTTTTGACAGATTTCCAGCAAATAGAGTCCTTGTTTAATTAGGTTTTTATTTTACATAAATAGTTCGAAAAACCTCGTTTTTGAGGTTAGACTCTGGATTATTTGGTTTGACTCTGGATTATTTGGTTAGACCCTTGATTATTGTTAGATTCTTGATTATCTTGAGACTTTTATCATTGATTGTTGGTGATTTTTGTTGATTAATCAAGCGAACTTCAGATTTTACTCTTTCTCATTGAAGTAAGTACATGAATTCTTATACCATATATTTGAATATTGTGATTATTACTATGGGTAATTAAACTCCATACCTAGGGTTGTGGGAACCATAGGCAAATAATGAGGTAAAATCTAACTAAAATAACAATTCTAGAATAGTGTCTTGCATGTATTGATAATTCTTTCGCTTAGAAGTATTTTTAACGGATGACAACCGTTAGAACTAGCCTTAATGCTACTTGCCGGACCAAGGAGGTAGATAATAGGAAAAGAATTATCAACATAGATTTAGTGTATACTATCTAATAGGCTAGTATTGATTGGTACGAGGTA